>NC_060279.1:99171231-99201620 GCF_021613505.1 Equus quagga | reverse complement strand
TATGAATGTAAGGAATGTGGGAAGGCCTTTAGCTTGCATGGGTATCTTAATCAACATCAGAAAATTCACACTGGTGTGAAACCCTATGAGTGTAAGGTGTGTAGGAAAACCTTTACTTTCTATAGAAATCTTACTCTGCATCAGAGTATTCATACTGATAAGAAACCTTTTGAATGTAAGGAATGTGGGAAAGCCTTTAGACGCAGTTCACACCTGACTGCACACCAGAGTATTCATGCTGAGCAAAAACCCTATGAATGTCAGGAGTGTGGGAAGGCCTTTAAAATGTATGGATACCTTACACAACATCAGAAAATTCATACTGGTGGGAAACCCTATGGCTGTAAGGAATGTGGGAAGGCCTTCAGTCGTGCTTCAAACCTTGTTCAGCATGAAAGAATCCACACTGGTGAGAAGCCCTATGTGTGTAAGAAGTGTGGGAAGGCCTTCAGATATGGTTCAGCCCTGAAAGCACATCAGGGAATTCATAGAGATACGCGACTCTAAGAACAGAAGGAGTAGGAGAATGCTTCAGGCACAGCCCAAGCTTTGTTGACATCCGACATTTCACACTGGTGAGAAATGATTGAATGTTAGTCTAATGGGTCTGTCTTTACCAAACATGAGAATTCATAATGCAGTCCATGCCACTTTAGAAAGCCTTCAATGCTGCTCCTGTTTTAATGGAATGTCTGACTATTCAAACAATGGCAAATTAAGAAAAAAATGGGAATTCCAATTTCTTCATGTGTACAACATGCATAGTGTGGAATTTTTAATTAAATTTGTTAATTTAATGAATGGCTTAAAAAAAAGCCTTTCATATTACTTGTCAGTGGCTGTGTTACAAATTACCCCAAATCTTAATGGCTTATCACAACAGTAAACAAGTCTCACAGCTTCTGTGGGTCAGAAATTCAGGAGTGACTTGGCTGAGTGCATCTGGATTGGGTTTTTCATGAGACTGACGTCATCTGAAGGCTTCACTGGGGCTGAAGATGTGCCCCCAGGGGGCTCGCTCACCTTGGCTGCTGGCTTAGAGAGAGAGGATCAGGAGAAGGCCATCCTCATCCACAGAGGACCTGATTTAGATGAGGAAACCCTGGACTTGGAGGTGAGGCTGCAAGCGGACGAGACTCTGGGGGCTCCTTGAGCATGTTTTGCATGTGGTAGGAATGGAAACAATTTGTACTCAGAGGGCCAATAAGTATGTTTTTAAAATATATCCACAAATTATTTGAAACTGCACGTTTCAAAACTGGAGCCTAATTCCCCTTCCTTTAAATGTGAGCCGAACCTAGTCCCTTGCTTCTAAGGAAGAGAATGTGCACGATAGCTTTCTCCTGGGGCTTGTGCCCGCTCGCTCATTCACTCTCTCACTCTCTCAGTCACATCAGCTCTTCTCTACCTTGGGCTGCAGCTGAGGCTCTGACAGGCCCTTTTATGGGAATTTCACTGAACGATGGTTCTCTTAGGCATCACCTTAGATCATTCTGTGGTCTGAACTGAGGGTTTTTTATAGTCATACTCTATCAGCTGCTGGGAGGAGCATAATTGACTGATACCCCCACCTGCTCCCTCTCTGAAATAACCACCATGTTAATGTAGAGGCCACGCCTCCATGGGCGGCCCACAGCCAGTTTCCTGAGAACAGTGGGTGTTAGTGCAGGTCAGTTCCTGTGAGATCTGGACCTTCTCAGCCAGGCAGCTGGATCAAGAACTGCCCACTAGCCTGGCTGGAACTCGTGTCTCAGACCTGCATGCACTTTAATAGTTGTCCTACACAATCTCCCTTCGTCCTCCCTCCTTCAGATTGTCAGACTTGCATCAGAGCCGGAAGACTCTCCCTGCCTCCCCAGCTCTCCTCTTTTCCCTCGCTAGGCAGTTACCCAGGATCCTCTATGTGTCTCATCCTGTGTTGTTTGCTCTCGAGGGACCGAGATGAACACACACCCTCTCTTACTTATAGGTTGTATTTTCCTAACAATACCCTGCCTTTGACCTGTGTCCAAAGACCATTTCCGAAGTTTAGCATCACGTGCCTTCTGAAGAGGCTGGGAATTTCCAAAAGCAGCAAGTCCTGCTTTACTTGTGTTTGGCAGGCTTCCTCCAGCTGGCCTAACTTTTGCACTTTACTTGAAGCAGCAAGAAGCCAAATGGCGCCCTCAGCACTCTGCCTGGAAGTCTCGTTGGCTAAAGCCCCCAGGTCATTAGGTATATTTTCTACTTTGCACATTATCACCTGCAGTGATGTCGCTACACTGTCTGCTGCCACACCAGGATCCCTTTCCCCAGCTCTGCGTTGTTTTTCTCAGTCTGCTGTAAGCCCTCGCTAGTCGCCGCCTCAGAAGCCTCTAGGTTTCTGCTCACAGCATCTTCCAGGCCCTTCTAGGTTCCACCCACTTTGCGAACCCAAAGCCACTCTGACATTTTTAGTATTTGGTTTCACCAGCATCCTCTTCTAGGCGCCAAAATCTGTGTTAGTTATCTCTTGCTGTGTTCCAAAGTACCTCCAAAATTAGTGGCTTAAAATCCGAATAAACGGGTATTTTTCTCATAGTTTCTGTGGGTCAGGAAGTGGGCGCAGCCAGGCTGGTGGTTCCAGGTGTCCCATGAGGCTGCACTTCTCTCCAGGCCTGACGCGGCTGGGAGATCTGCTGTCAAAGGCGGCTTCCTCACGTGCTGGTGAGGTCATCCCGGCGAGTGCTCTCTCCAGCGGGACCTCTCCACACGCCGCACGCACGAGAGTCCTTGTGACGTGATAATTGGCTTTTCTCAGAAGTCATCCTTGTTGCAGTCTAGCCTGCCGCCTTCTGTCCATTAGCAGCGAGTCAGCAAGCCCAGCCCACGTGCAGCAGGAGAGGAATTCAGCTTCACTTTTTGAAGGGAGGAATGTCAAGCCATTTGCAGACATATTTTTAAATCATAACCATTCAATCATTGTTAAACTCTAAAAAATAATACTAATAAACGTATTAATGTTATATATGCAGAAATGCTTTTGACCATAGCACACACCTCACCTGTCTTCATTGCCATTCTACCATCTTACTACCCGGGTGTCGTTGGCCAAGATATTTACCGTCTAGAGGCATCATTTGTAAAACGCTCATCAGGAACCTACACGATAGTCCTGTTATAGGGATTAATTAAAGTAGTACGTATAAAACCTTTGAAGATTATCTGGCGAGTAGCCTACGTTCAATAAACATGAGCTGTTGGTATTATCCTCATTATTTGTTTTACTGATAGTTCATTTTTATGAGTAAGATTCTAATGATTTAATTAATTTAGGACAGCTTCTTGAAGCCACTCATCTATTATTAAATTTTACGTAATTTTGGAAATAAGTCTATGATTTAGTGTGTGTAAAGATTTTGATAATAGCAACTATTCATATTCTCTGTTCACAATTTAAGTAGGAGTTAATAATGGCATAGGAAAAAGTAAATTGTCCTTTTGGAGGTTTTTCCTAAATTTGTAAAGTAAATATTCATCTTCTAACCAGTATTTACTCTAAGTTAATATATTGCACTTGAGATTTTTTTTCCTTTTTATCTCTAGCGTAGTACCCTCACTTTTTACGTCTTTGTTTTTTTTGTAACATACCCAGAGAGTGCCCACATTCTGATTTGTTTCCTCGTGATATGATTCAACTTGTTGATCTGCCCCTTATTTTTCCTAAAAATTGCTGATTATGTCCAGAGAATTCATTAAGTTGAAATTAAACATTTTTGGCAAGAATATTTCATGATTGATGCTGCATACTTCTGAAAGCACAAATGTCAGGTTTTTACATTATTATTAATGCTATATTTTAAAGCTTGCTTAAAGTGGCAACTATCAGCTCGCCATTGACTAGATCCATTCTGCAACTGGAAACTTGATTGGTGTTACATTGATACATTCGTTTGAAAAAATAATCCCTTCAATGCATGTAGGAAACCAGAACTGAAATAACATTTTGTTGGTTTGTTCATCTTTCTATCCATGGCTCCTACACAGTGCCTGTTAAAGGCTGGACAGTTGGGGGCAGGCCCCGTGGCCGAGTGGTTAAGTTCGCGGGCTCCGCTTCGGCGGCCCAGGGTTTCTCTGGTTCGGATCCTGGGCGCGGACATGGCGTCACTCATCAAGCCATGCTGAGGCGGCATCCTGCATGCCACAACTAGAAGGACCCACAACTACAAATACACAACTATGTACCGGGGGACTTTGGGGAGAAAAAGGAAAAATAAATCTTTAAAAAAAAAAAAAAGACTAGACAGTTAATAAAGCTTTGGATGGAAGCAATAATTAACTTATGAGGCTAGAAGAAAGCAAAATAAACTCCTTAACAATATTAAGAAAAATCAATAAAACAGAGAGATTAATGATTAGGAAATAAAAGTGTAGTTTTTGTTCAATCTCCCCTCTGCCCTTTCTGTGGAACATGAACCAAATCAGTAAATAAAGGCGAGAAAAATTTTTAAAGATGACAACAGGGATAGATAGAGATATGAAGGAAATTTGTTTAAATTTTCATCCATTGTTACATGTTTAATAGAATTTTTGTCACAAAGTTTTGACAGTAGCTCTTTAAAAAAGAAGTTAGGGGCCGGCCTGGTGGCATAGTGGTTAAGTTCATACACTCCATGTCAGTGGCCCGGGGTTCGTAGGTTCAGATCCTGGGCATGGACCTACACACTGCTCCTCACGCCATGCTGTGGCGGTGTCCCACATACAGAATAGAGGAAGATTGGCACACATGTCAGCTCGGGGACAATTTCCTCAAGCAAAATGAGAAAGATTGGCAATAGATGTTAGCTCAGGGCCAATCTTCCTCACAAAAAAAGAAGAAGAAAAGTTAGAGGAATTGCATGCATTAAGGTAAATGGAAAATTTCTGAATGTATCAGCAAACTCTAAGGTTCTTTTAAAACAGTCATGCAATAGAAAATAATTTTTCTGAAACAGTCAATTTAGAACTCTTCTGGATCAATATGTTCCAGACAAAGGAAAGGAGCATTGATGTAACTCTTTTTTCTTTTAATTTTTCTGAGCTTTATATGTAGTTTTACAAATGGGATGAATTATATACATGATACCATCAATTTTAAAAACTACATTTTTTAACATTTTGGAAATTGGAATGCAGCTCTCAGTTGTTAGCTGCCTAAAATCACTTCCAGCTCTATAAAAGAAATATTACCTTTCCAAACTAACGAACATGATACTTTCTGCATTGTCAGCCAAAAGTCTGTTAGTGTTAATGTTATCATTTATTATAATCTGCTCATGCAGACCGCTTTTGTTCACACAGTGAATCACTCATTAACATCATTTCCCGTATGCAATTGTAAGTTTTGATAATTACATGTAACACAATGCAGGATGGTCTTGCTATAGGTTAGAATACCGCTGGTGCTTGATGGTACTTGAAAAATGGTTTCTATTCTCAGATAGGTCAGTGAGGCACTGATACTAAATCCTGCTCTCGGAACAACCTTTAAAAGCACATGATCAGCCTCTCAGAAGACTGGAGTGTGCTGTGTTGAAGAACATTTGCCTTATCATAACTGAATGTATCCAAGTATTTCCTTGGAACGTCCATTCCGTATGTCCACTTACATTTGGAATGTGAAACCCTATGCCGAGATGTGGCCAGAACCTGAAGGGGTGACTCTCACACTGGAATTTCACTCACTGTGTCACGTGATGAAGCCCTGGTGGGTCAGCTGTCACGTCACACGAGGATACGCCATTAGCTGCCTTTTTCTGTCCACATAGTACTGTTAACTTTTACAAAATGAAAAACCTTCCAGCTGAAGCTGTGTGAATATTCCTAAATGTTTTAAAACTCAGCTGATCGGTATTTAGGCTACTGACGATTTTTCACTATTAAGTCAAACTCTAGCTTGAATATTGTGAGTTTCAGGTGGAGTTTATAAACAACATTCTATAATTGCACAGTCGTAGCTTATGCGTACCAGGACCTTTACTAAATACTGCTCTCTACTGTTGTAATTTATCATCTGATAACTGGAAATGTAGTGTCCTATAACTCTACTTGTCCACTTAACAATATATTTATTTTTTTAACTAGCCCATTAAGTATCTTGTGTATGTATTTGTTGGCCAATCATGTTATTTTCTTTGACTTTCCTGTTTGTTTCTTTTGCCTGTTTCCTCTACTTACTGACTCATTGAATATACACATATACCCTGGATCCTGTCTTTTTCCTTCTTGGATATGGTGCCCTTTCTCTAGAGAGTGACTTTTTAAAGTACACTCTGGATTTACCTTATGCTGATAATTTTCCCCCCTTGTACCATCATATTATATTTGGATACTGCCATTTTCAATCTAACAAAAAACTGTTAATCTATTTGTATTTTTAATAGAAGGTGTGATTTCTAAGTATTCAGTCATATCTATGAGTGAAAATGAACATTTCTTTTCAAATACTTATTATGTCTTGACTTTTTAAAAAATAAATATGGTTATGCGGAATATTAGGGGTAATAGCCAGAAACTAATCTTTTACCCAATTTAATGGAAATTGGGACAAAATTTTACCATTAAACTATTTTCTTTCTTATGTTCGGTATGTTCTATAATTAGGACTAACTTCTTATCTTTTTCAAATATTATTGCATTTTTTTTGCTGTGTTCATATATTGTTCTCCTTTAACATGTTAATGTGATGATTTATACTGATTTCTTGTTTTAAACCGTTTCTGGAAAATAATATACCTGGCCATGGCATATTATTCTTTTGATAAACAGCTCAGTTTTTCTTGTGACTATTTTGTTCAGAAGTTTTGTACAAATATTAAAAATTGATATTAACATTGAAGTTCATATATTAATATTCAAAATTAGGAATTTAATATTCTTAATTTTCTGTCATTGCCATTATATGTTCATTAAAAGTTACAACTTGACTTTAAACCCATATGGCCCTGTTTTTTATTTCATTTTCCTTCTTGTGGGTTTTTTTGTTTTTTTTGAGGAAAATTAGCCCTGAGCTAACTGCTGCCAATCCTCCTCTTTTTGCTGAGGAAGACTGGCCCGGAGCTAACATCCGTGTCCATCTTCCTCTACTTTATATGTGGGACGCCTACCACAGCATGCCCTGCCAAGTGGTGCCGTGTCCGCACCTGGGATCCAAACTGGCGAACCCGGGGCCACCGAAGTGGAACGTGCACACTTAACTGCTGTACCACCAGGCTGGCCCCCTTTCTTGTGGTTTTAATATTAGAATGTTAACTACTTTCCCAGATTCATCTGATAAGCTAGTATTTCCATTTCTACTTTGTTTGAACCCAACAGATTGCCTGAGGACCTGCCCCAGCACAATTCCTCTGAGCACTTCCCATCCTGGTAGTCCCACTGGGTCGTACATAAAAAGAACGTGCCTAAATGAGCCTCTCAGTGAAAAGCAAGCGTGACTTGTTCTTGGCCAACACCATGCTGGAGCTCAGGCCGCCTCTACAAGAGTATAAAATGTCATTTTGCTGCTTAGATGTGTTTGGAGACTTACCAGCAACCTTAACAATAGTGTAGATTCTTTAATGTATGCAGGTTTTAAAGCAGGGTGAGAAATATCCACTAATGGTTTTACTTTGTTTAATGCACAATGCTTAAAGTTATAATTTGTCAAATAATTATTTCATTAAACAGCATTCCTCTAGATCTGTATTGTCAGGTACAACAGCCACTAGCTACTTGTGGCTATTTAAATTTAAAGTTAATTAAAATTAAAAATTGAAGGGGCCGGCCCTGTGGCGTAGTGGGTAAGTCCGGGGCGTTCCACTTCAGTGGCCTGGGTTCGTGGGTTCGGATCCTGGGTGCAGACCTACACCACTAGTCAAGCCATGCTGCAGCTTGTATAGAGCCAAGCTCTATACAAAACAGGGAGACTGGCACAGGTGTTAGCTCAGGGACAACCTTCCTCAAGCAAAAAAAGAGGAAGATTGGCAACAGATATTAGCTCAGAGCAAATCGTCCTCACCCCCCCAAAAAAGAATTGAATTCATCACTGAAACTAGCCATAAACAAGTGTTCAATAACCATATGTATTGGAGTTTACAGATAAAGAAGTCTTCTATCATCATAAAACTCTCTATCAGATAGGAATATTCTGAATACCCATATTCTACTCACATGAATGTAGACAGTCTTATGAGTTTAACAAATTAAACATTGCCAAGCATTTATTCATCACTTGCAAAATTAATTGAGTACTTTAAGGCATATATTAGAAATCATCAATATCAGATATTTGAAAGCATCTTAATTCTTTTCTAGTAGAAACCATATACAAAAAATGTTCTTATGTTTTAAAAAATAAATTGGAAAAACCGTTGATTTATATTTTGTTTCTTATTACTATTTTTATGTTTATACTTATTTGTTACCATTTTTCTCCTATGATTATAGTAATTGGACAATTTTAGATAATTCTGCAGTTTCTGTGTGTTTACCTGAGACACACATGTGCAAAGTGTAATCACAAAAAATGAACGTTTTAGGATCGAGCTTATCAACCAGATATTTCTTGGTCGGGGCCCAGGTCTGGGTGTTCTTATGGCAGAAGTCACTAAATGTCTTTCCTTTATTTTCTTCTTAAAGAAGTATTATTGGGATATGTTAAGATATGATTTTAGATTTTTGCTTCCCCCTGAGGTGGAGCAACGGATAGGAAGTACCCTTTAACCTTAAACAATTTACAAATAGAAAAAAAAGTGTGAAATGACAGTTTTCAGACATTAGACAACTGTTCAAGACCATAATCCCTGATTGTATAAATAATCAAGGTGAGCCTTATCACTTCTCCCAACGTAATATATGGAGAATTTCTAGGTCACAGCCCAAGGAGAGTTAGTAGCAGCAGAGCCCAGTGTGCTTCCTGAACTGAGACACAAAGCTAGGAATTTGGGGAAGCCCAGGTATGTAAAACAGAGCGTGAGACAGGAAAGAACTGTACAGGGAGAGCTCCGTACAACTGCCAGGGAAGAACCTTCAGCTGAGTACTGATCAGTTCATGTGTGTGAAGAAAACACCCTGAAGCTGTGGAAAGAACCACCTGAAATGAGCAGAAGGAATAATCCTCATAGTTCAAATAGGTCCAGGAACAGTTGGTGTTACTAATAGCCAGAGTGGAAAAACTTCATAATGCATGGACATTGGGCAGAGTACTCAAAAGGGGACTGCCTTAATAGAGAGGAAAACAGCCCTGACATTAAAAAAAAAAAAAAAAGCCCATGACTTTTTTTTCCCCCTCCCCAAATCCACCCCAGTAGATAGTTGTATACTTTTAGTTGTGGGTCCTTCCACTTGTGGCATTGGGATGCCGCCTCAACATGGAATGATGAATGGTGCCATGTCCGTGCCCAGGATCCGAACCAGTGAAACCCTGGGCCGCTGAAGCAGAGTGTGCGAACTTAACCACTCGGCCATGGGGCTGGCCCCAAGCCCATGACTTTTTAAAAGCTGTTCTGGTCTTGCCTAACAAAGCTTAAAAGTGAGCCTTGAGGGTGACAGCAACATGGCAGAGTGAGCTGTCCCTTTTGTCTCTCCCCATCTAAATTACAACTAAACAGACATTCATTAACCAACAGAGGATAGCCTCACAGCACAACTGGACGCCTGAGAGACCCACACAGATAAACATCTGAAAGTGGGTGGACGGATCCCCAGGAAGCAGTGGAACTAGCTGAGCACACACCTCCCCCTCCACAGCAGCAGGGAGCCAGGTCACGTAGCCTCACATAGCAGCCGGTGTGACTCTTAAGAGGAGGCTGGGGCAGCCCGGTGTACATGCAAACACCTTCAGAGAACTAGCCCAACCTGCAGTAGTACCCACCGTGCTCCAGCAGTCCCACCAATGGGAAGGTGCCCCACTGAGTGGTCATGGTTCAGCCCCCACAAAGGTGCTGCCCTTACCAAGCACAGCGGCTCAGCCAAACCATGAGCTAGCAAAGTGCCGGCCTGTACCTGAGCAACCTACCTGCTGAGCACAGGAGGCCCTGCCCCCAGGAGAGCAACCTGCAAGCAACTGATCAGCCTGTACAAACACAGAGCAGCCATACCTTCAAAATTTCTGGCAGATGGGGCAGGATCAGAAACATAACTTCTGCTTCCCCACAGGGTGGGAGATGGAATCTGCAACCTGATAGTACCACAAACACGCTGGGAAAGGATCAGTTCATCAAACACCATGAAAAATTATAGTAACACAGAGCAGAAGGAAAATGACAAGTCTCCAGAAAGTAATCCTGAAGTCACAGAAACTTACAATCTCAATGATAGAGAATTCAGAATAGTTCTCATGAAGGAACTCAATGAGTTACAAGAAAACTCCAAAAGTTCAATGAGCTCAGGAATTAATAAGAAGAAGGAATACTTCATGAAAGAGACTGAAACTCTAAAGAATAGCCAAACAGGGGCTGGCCTGGTGGCAAACCAGTTAAGCTCGCATGTTCTGCTTTGGCAGCCCGGGGTTTGCTGGTTCGGATCCTGGGTGTGGACCTATGTACCGCTTATCAAGCCATGCTGTCACAGGTGTCCCACATATAAAGTAGAGGAAGATGGGCACAGATGTTAGGTCAGGGCCAGTCTTCCTCAGCAAAAAGAGGAGGGTTGGTGGGAGATGTTAGCTCAGGGCTAATCTTCCTCAAAAAAAAAATTAATTAAATTTAAAAAATAAAAAATAGCCAAACAAATTCTGGATATGAAGAACACAATGAGATAAAAAATAATCTAGAATCTGTAAAAAATAGAGCTGACGTTATAGAGGACCAAATTAGTGATTTAGAGGAAAAAAATATGGAAAATGCTTCAGGTGGAAGAGAAAAGAAAACTAACATTTTTTTAAAAATGAAGAAGTTCTTCACGAAATATGAAACTCAATTAGGAGTAGCAACTTAAAAATTATAGGTATTCTGACCAGGGACACAGGGATGGTTCAACATCCGCAAGTCAATCAACGTGATTCACTACATTAACAATATGAGAAACAAAAACCACATGATCATCTCAATAGAAGCAGAGAAAGGATTCAACAAGATCCAACATCCATTTATGATAAAAACCCTCAATAAAATAGGTATAGAAAGAAAGTACCTCAACATAATAAAAGCCATATATGACAAAACCACAGGCAACATCATACTCAACGGACAAAAACTGAAACCCATCCCTCTCAGAACAGGAACAAGACAAGGGTGCCCACTTTCACCACTCTTATTCAACATAGTGCTGGAGGTGTTGGCCAGAGCTATTCGGCAGGAAAAAGAAATAAAAGGAATCCAAATAGGCAACGAAGAAGTAAAACTCTCGCTGTTTGCAGACGACATGATCTTATATATAGAAAACCCCAAAGAATCCATAGAAAAACTATTAGAAAAATCAACAACTACAGCAAAGTTGCAGGGTATAAAATCAACATACATAAATCAGTAGCATTTCTATATGCTAACAATGAACTAACAGAAAAAGATCTCAAGAACTCAATCCCATTCATGATCGCAACAAAAAGAATAAAATACCTTGGGATAAATTTAACCAAGGAAGTGAAAGATGTATACAATGAAAACTACAAGACCTTCTTGAAAGAAATCGACAATGACATAAAGAGATGGAAAGACATTCCATGCACATGGATTGGAAGAATAAACATAGTTAAAATGTCCATACTACCTAAAGCAATCTACAGATTCAACGCTATCCCAATCAGAATTCCAATGTCATTCTTTACAGAAATTGAAAAAGAATCCAAAAATTCATATGGGGCAACAAAAGACCCTGAATTGCTAAAGCAATCCTGAGAAAGAAGAACAAAGCTGGAGGCATCACAATCCCTGACTTCAAAACATACTACAAAGCCACAGTAATCAAAACAGCATGGTTCTGGTACAAAAACAGGTGCACAGATCAATGGAACAGAATTGAAAGCCCAGAAATAAAACACGCATCTCTGGACAGCTAATCTTCGACAAAGGAGCTGAGGGCCTACAATGGAGGAAAGAAAGTCTCTTCAACAAATGGTGCTGGGAAAACTGGACTGCTACATGTAAAAGAATGAAAATCAACCATTGTTTCTCACCATTTACTAAAATAAACTCAAAATGGATCAAAGACCTAAAGATTAGGCCTGAAACAATAAGTCTTCTAGAAGAGAATATCGGCAGCACACTCTTTGACATCAGCTTCAAAAGAATCTTTTTGGACACCATAACCCCTCACATGAGGGAAACAATAGAAAGAATAAACAAATGGGACTTCATCAGGCTAAAGAGCTTCTTCAAGGCAAGGGAAAACAGGATTGAAACAAAAAAACAGCCCCACTAATTGGGAAAAAATATTCACAAGTTATTTATCCGACAAAGGGTTAATCTCCACAATATACAAAGAACTCACACAACTCAACAATAAAAAATCAAACAACCCAATTACAAAATGGGCAGGGGACATGAACAGACATTTCTCCAAAGAAGATATATGGATGGCCAATAAACACATAAAAAGATGCTCATCATCACTAATCATCAGGGAAATGCAAATCAAAACTACACTAAGATATCACCTTACACCTGTTAGAATGGCAAAAATATCCAAAACCAAGAGTGACAAATGTTGGAGAGGCTGTGGAGAAAAGGGAACCCTCATACACTGTTGGTGGGAATGCAAACTGGTGCAGCCACTATGGAAAACAGTATGGAGATTCCTCAAAAAGTTAAGAATAAAAATTATAGGTATTCTGGAGGGATAGGATCAAGGAGCAGAGGGCTTGTTCAAAGAAATAATAGCTGAGA
Organism: Equus quagga; assembly: GCF_021613505.1. Taxonomy (NCBI): domain Eukaryota; kingdom Metazoa; phylum Chordata; class Mammalia; order Perissodactyla; family Equidae; genus Equus; species Equus quagga. The sequence goes on along the minus strand of NC_060279.1, from coordinate 99,188,823 downwards.
ACTTTCCAAACCTGGGGAGGACACTGGACTTACAAGTAGATGAAGCCAATAAAACTCCTAATTATATCAATGCAAAAAGACCTTCTCCTGGGGGCCAGCCCCATGGCCAAGTGGTTAAGTTTGTACTCTCCACTTCAGCAGCCCAGGGTTTTGCTGGTTAGGATCCTGGGCAGAGACATGGCACTGCTCATCAGGCCATGTTGAGGTGGCATCCAACATGCCACAACTAGAAGGACCTGCAACTAAAATATGCAAATAGGTACTGGGGGGATTTGGGGAGAAAAAGCAGGAAAAAAAAAAACCCAGAAGATTGGCAATAATTGTTAGCTCACTTGCTAATCTTTGAAGAAAAAAAAAAAAAAAGACCTTCTCCAAGGCATATAATAGTAAAACTGGCAAAAGGCACTGAAAAAAAAATATTAAGGGCAACAAGGCAGAAGAAAATAATCTACAAAGAAACCCCTATCAGGCTTTCAGCAGATTTCTCAGCAGAAAACCTACAGGCTAGGAGAGAATGGAATGATATATTCAAACTACTGAAACACAAAATCTTCCAGCCAAGAATACTCTATGCAGTGAAACTATCCTCCACATAAGATGGAGAAATAAAAGCTTTCCCAGATAAAGGAAAGCTGGGGGAGTTCATTGCCACAAGACCTTGCTTACAAGAAATGATGCAGGGAGCCCTTATGCCTGAAGCAAAAAGGCAAAGGTTTACAAAGCTTTAAGAAAGGAGATAAATAGACAAAGTCAGAAAATAGCAGTGGTCTATCAGAACAGGTTAGCAAACACTTGATTATAAGATAAAAGATAAAGGGAAGGAAAGCATCAAAAATAACTATAAACACTTCAATTCAGTCACAAACTCACAACAAAAAAACAGAATAGTTTCTGATAACAATACCTCAAAAGAGGAAGAGGAAAGGGATGGAAACTGCTTAGGCTAATGGTGATAAGAGGCTATCAGAAAATGGAGTGTCTCATTTATGAGACCTTTTAAACAAACCTCATGGTAACCACTAAGCAAAAAATCAGAACAGAGACAAAAATCATAAAGAGAAAACCATCAGGAAAAACACCAAACTGAAATGGCAGTCAGAAATACAAGGGAAAAGAAACAATGGAAATATACAACAAACAGAAAACAAGAGATAAAATGGCAGTATTAAGCCCACATATATCACTAATCACTCTAAATGTAAATGGATTGAATTCTCCAATCAAAAGACACAGAGTGGCTGGCTGGATTAAAAAACAAGACCCAACAATATGCTGCCTCCAGGAATCACATCTCAGCTCTAAAGACAAACATAGGCTCAGAGTGAAGGGATGGAAGACAATACTCCAAGCTAATGGCAAACAAAAGAAAGCAGGTGTTGCCATACTTATATCAGACAAGGCAAACTTCAAGATAATAAAGACAATGAGAGACAAAGAGGGGCAGTATATAATGATAAAAGGGACACTCCACCAAGAGGACATAAAACTTTGAATATATATGCCCCTAACACAGGAGCACTAATGCATATAAAGCAGCTACTAACAGAGTTAAAGGGAGAAATTAACAGAGACACAACAATAGTAGGCCACCTCAACACCCTACTTACATCAACAGATAGATCATCCAGAGAGAACGTCGACAAGGAAACAGTAGTGTTAAATGAAACATGAGAACAGATGGAATTAATAGATATATATAGAACATTCCAGCCAAAAACAGCAGAATACACATTCTTCTTAGGTGCACAAGGAACATTCTCAAAGATAGAACATATGCTGGGAAACTAGGCAATCCTCAATAAATTTAAGAAGATTGAAATTAGATCAAGCATCTTTTCCAACCAACATGCTATGAAACTAGAAATCAACTACAAGAAAAAAGCTGGGAAAATCACAAATATGTGGAGGATAAACAACATGCTACTGAATGACCATGTGGTCAATGAAGAAATGAAAGGAGATTTCAAAAAATAGCTGGAGGCAAATGAAAATTAAAATGAAAATACAACATATCAACTCTTAGGGGATACAGAAGGGCAATTCTAAGAGGGAAATTTGTATCAATAGAGGCCCACCTCAACAAACAAGAAAAATCTCAAATAAGTAATCTTGAACTACACTTAACAGAATTTGGAAAAGAAGAATGAACAAAGCCCAAAGTCAGCAGAAGGAGGGAAATAATAAAAATTAGAGCAGAAATGAATGAAATAGAGGCTAAAAAGACAGTAGAAAGAATGAAACTAAGAGCTAGTTCTTTGATAAGATAAACAAAATTGACAAACTCTTAGCCAGAATCACTAAGAAAAAAAGACAGAAGGCTCACATAAATAAAATTTAAAATGAAAGAGGAGAAATTATGGATACCACAGAAATACAAAGGATTATAAGAGAAAACTATGAAAAACTGTATGCCAGCAAATTGGATAACCTAGAGGAAATGGATAAATTCTTAAACTCATACAACCTCCCATAAGTGAATCAAGAAGAAATAGAGAATCTAAATAGACCAATCACAAGTAAAGAGATTGAAACAATAATCAAAACCATCAACACAAAAGACCAGATGGCTTCTTTGGAGAATGCTACCAAATATTCAAAAAATATTTAATACCTATCCTTCTCAAACTATCTGAAAAAATTGAAGAAGATGGAACACTTCCTAACTCATTCTATCAGGCCAACATTACCCCCTTAGCAAGACCACACAAGGACAACACAAAGAAGGAAAATTAGAGGCCAATATCACTGATGAACACAGATGCAAAAATCCTCAACAAAATATTGGCAAACCAAGTGCAGCAATACATTACAAGGATCATACACCACGATCAACTGGGATTTATACCAGGGATGCAGGGATGGTTCAACATCTGAAAATAGATCAATGTAATATACCACATTAACAAAATGAGGAATAAAAATCACATGATCATCTCAATAGAAGCAGAGAAAGCATTTGACAAGATCTAATATCCATTTGTGATAAAAAACTCTCCATAAAATGGGTATAGAAGGAAAATACTTCAATATAATAAAGGCCATATATGACAAACCCACAGCCAACATTATACTTAATGGGGAAAAACTGAAAGCCATTCCTCTGAGAACAGGAACAGGACAAGGGTGCTCACTCTCACCACTCATATTCTAAACAGTACTAGGAGTTTTGACCAGAGCAATTAGGCAAGAAAAAGAAAAGTTATCCAAATTGGAAAAGAAGAAGTGAAACTCTTGCTATTTGCAGACAACATGATTCTAGATATAGATAACCCTAAAGAATCCATCAGAAAATTATTTGAAATAATCAACTACAGCAAAGTTGCAGGGTACAAAATCAACTTAAAAAAATCAGTTGCATTTCTATACTCTAATAAGGAGCTAACAGAGAAGTCAAGAATACAATCCATTTACAATTGCAACAAAAAGAATACAGTATCTAAAAGTAAATTTAACCAAGGAGGTGAAAGACCTATACACTGAAAACTGTAAGACATTATTGAAAGAAATCAATGATAACATAAAGAAATGAAATGATATTTCATGCACATGGGTTGGAAGAATAAACATAGTTAAAATGACCACACTACCTAAAGCAATTTACAGATTCAGTGCAGTCCCAATCAGAATCCCAATGACATTACTCATGGAAATAGAATAAAGAATCCTAAAATTTATATGGAACAAAGGCCGCGAATATCCAAAGCACTCCTGAGAAAAAAAAGAACAAAGCCTGAGGCATCACAATCCCTGACTTAAAAATATACTACAGAGTGACGTCAGCAACATTGCGGCGTGAGCTCACCCGGGACTCTCTCCCCTCCAAATTACAACCAAAAAGAGCAACTGCTTTTCAACCAAAAAAAAAAAAAAAAATCCTAGTAACAGAAATCGTTGAAGACCCACAGCAGCCAAACGATGACAATACAGTTAGGTAGCATTTGCACAGTGAATCAGAGGATACATGAAAAGGAGAAGTCAGAAGTGTTTGGCACACAATAAATGGTCAATAAATGTAGCAGTGATACCGACCCTGGTATCAGTTTCCCCACATTAAACCCAGCATATATGGGGTTAAAACCAAAACACTCATTCCCTGCTTACTCTCTGGCTTCCTGGCTCCAGAATCCACTATTCTCCATGGAGACAGACACCATCAAGGACAAGCACCTGGACCATCACCTCCCCACAAAGAGGTATGAGCTGGTGGGAAAGCTGCTGACCAGCAAAGTCACGAGCTCCCTCCTCTCTGCAAGTGTCTCAAGGCCAAAGACTGGCTGGTGGGAAAGCTCCGACCAGCAAGGCCATATGCTCCCCCTCCCCTACCTAAAACCCCAAATAAAAACCCTTCCTTTTAGCTTTTCGGGGAGTTTGGGATTCCAGCGTTAGCTGCCCTCTCTCCTTGCTCACGCTGTGCAAAAATAAAGTTCCTACTTTCTTCCACCACCTCCAGTGTCAGAGATTGGCTTGCTGCGCAACGGGTGAGCGAACTCACTTCAGGTTCGGTAACAGCAGTAAACAGTATATTTAACCTCTAATATTAAATGGGATTCCATATAATTAGGCATGAGATAACCTATAAAATGCTGATGACTTCTCCTTTTTCTCCTTAACTCACTTCATGCTCCTGAATCTATAGGTGAATTTTCATGCTCCACTGTTTCGCATAATTTCTGTAGCTTCATTCTCTGCAGTTGAGCATTCTCTACACTTTAATAGGTCACCCCAATCTCCTCATTATCTCAATCTCCTCATTAGCATCTTTAACGAATTCCATGTGTGTGTGAATGATATAATGATGAATTATCAATGAAATTTCCCTTCAGCTCTTTGCACTAAGGAGGAAACTCCTGCATTGAGCAACAGGCCAGGAGGTATCCGTTACACTGTAGTCAGGTTAAACAGAAACAGGAAACATCTAAACGCTCCCCTTCTAGTTTCACATGTCAGCATGGGGAAGCAACAAATAAATTCGAAACACCTGACCCGTGGTTAGGCAGAGTGAGGATTTTGTGCTCCCTCCCAAGGAGGTGAGGCTGCTTCATCATATTTTATAAAGAGCATATCTCAAACAGAGGCAAGAGGGTTAGATTGTGCAGGGTCCTTGAGAAGTGGGCCTGGGTCCTGGCCACACCACTGGCCTGTGAAATACTAAGATAGATGATGTAGAAATCCAGAGCCAGCCTCCTAGCCCTGCCATATTCACAAATCCTCACATGGGCAGAATTACAGAGAAAAAAAAGGCTGGACAAATTAATACCTCAACCATCACCACACACACCCCCAGAAGGCTCAAATTTAAAATGTGACAATATTAACTGTCAACAAGGATGTGAAGTTTTGTGGGTTATGATACATTTGGGAACTGTGAATGGTTTATTAACTTTTGGGGAGAATATGGCAATATCTAGTAGAAGATAGGTTTACCCTATGGCCCAACACTTCCACCTTGTGCTTTATACCTTACATAAAGCATCTTAATAGTAACCAGGATACATACACAAAAATGTTCAAAGCAACGTTTTCAGTAAGGTCCAAAGAAAGAAATCACATTCACGTCAACAACAGAAGAGGGAAACAAACAGTACATTAATAGAATGGAATAACTTACAACCTTGAACATTAATCTTTTAAAATTTTGTATCACTTTATTTTTCCAGAGCAGTTTTATCGTTTTAGAATGAAATCTGAGAGGGCAGTACAGAGATATCCCATATACTCCCTGCCCCCAACCTGCACAGTCTCCACCATTATCAACATCACTCACCAGAATGGTACGTTTTTCACCAAGGACGAACCTCCACTGACACATCACAATCACCTGAGGTCCATGGTTTACCTTAGGGTTCAGTCTTGGTGTTGCACATTCTATGGGTTTATTATGACATGTATGATATATATTATACATATTAAATATGTACATATTGCTATGACATATGTAATTATATATGAGATTATAAACCAATAGTTTATAAACCCATAATTACATAATTATTCATATATAATGACAATATCAAAGTAATATAATATATATTACATGGATATAATATCATAGAGAGGATATGCACTGCTTTAAAAATCCTCTGTGCCCTGCCTATTCATTTGTTCCCTCCTTCTCTGGCAACTACTAATCTATTGTCTCCATAGTTTTGCCCTTTCCAGAATGTCTTATAGTTGGAATCATACAGTATATAGCCTCTTCTGCTTGGCTTCTTTGACTTAGTAATATGCATTCAGGGTTCCTCCATGTCTTCTCAGGTTTGACAGATCATTTCTATTTAGTGCTGAATAATATCCATTGTCTAGATGTTTCATAGTTATCCACCCACCTACTGAAGGACATCTTGGTTGCTTCCAAGTTTTCACAAGTATGATTAAAGCTGGTATAATCATTTGTGTGCAGGTTCTCTGTGGACATCAGAATAAGTGTGTAGAGGCATTTCCTTATTGTTTTAATTTGCAATTCTCTAATGACATGTTGAATATCTTTTCATCTGCTTATTTGCCATCTGTACATCTTTGATGAGGTGTCCAGATGTTTTGCCCATTTTTTAAATTGATTTGTTTTCCTTTATTGAGATATAATTGCCATATAACATTAGTTTCAGGTGTACAATATAATGATTTGATATTTATACAGATTGCAAAATGATCACAATAAGTCTAGTTAATATGTCACCATATATAGTTAACAAAACTTTTTTCTTGTGATGAGAACTTTTAAGATCTACTCTCTTAGGAACTTTCAAATATGCACTACAGTATTAACTATAGTCACCATGTTGTACGTTTCATCTCCATGATTTATTTATTTTATAACCGGAAATTTGTACCTTTTGACCTTCACCCATTTCGCCCACTCTCCATCCCTCACCCCTGGCAACCACCAATCTGTTCTGTGTAACTATGAATTCAGTTTTTTGTTTTTTTTAAAGATTGAGCTAACATCTGTTGCCATCTTTTCTCCTCGTCCCCCTCCCCTCCCCCTCCCCCTCCTCCTCCTCCTCCTTCTTCTCCCTCCAGGACATAGTTGTATATTCTAGTTGTAGGTCCTTTTGGTTGTGCTACGTGGGATGCCACCTCAACGTGGCCTGGTGAGTGGTGCCATGTTTGCACCCAGGATCTGAACTGGTGAAACCCCGGGCTGCCGAAGCAGAGCGCGGGAACTTAATCACTCGGCCATGGAACCCGCCCCCTATTATTTCAGTTTGTTTTTTAGATTCCAGATATAAATGAGATCATATGGCATTTGTCTTTCTCTGTCTCACTTATTTCACTTAGAAAAATGCCCTGGAGGTCCATCCATGTTGTTACAAATGGCAAGATTTCTTTCTTTTTTATGGCTGAATAATTGATTTCCTGCATTCTTATTAAGAGTTCTTTATGTATTTTTGATAATCATATATGTCTTTTGAAAATATTTTCTCCCAGTCTTTGGCTTGTTTTCTCATCCTCTTGACATTGTCTTTTGTAGAGCAGAAGTTTTTACTTTTAATGAAGTCCAGCTTATCAATTCTTTCATGCCCCATGCCTTTGGTGTTATTTCTAAAGTCACTGACATACTCAAAGTCATTTAGATTTTCTCCTTTGTTATCTTCTAGGGGCTTTATACTTCTGCATTTTACCTTTAAGTCGGTGATTTCTGTTGAGTTAATTTTGTGAAGGTTCTTAGGTCTAGACTTATCTTCTGTATGTGGCTATCCAGTTGTTCCCACATCATTTGTTGAAATGACTAGACTATCTTTTCTCCATTGGATTGCTGCTTTTTCGTTGTCAAACTTCAGTTGACTATATTTATGGGGATCTCTGTCTGGGCTCTCTGTTCCGTTTCATTAGTCTACTTGTCTTTTCTTTCACTAACACCACACTGTATTAATTACTGTAGCTTTATATTAAGTCGAAGATAGGTATTGTCCGTCCTCCGATTTTGTTCTTGTCCTTCAGAACTCAGTTGGCTGTTCTAGGTGTTTTGCCTCTCTATATGAACTTCAGAGTGAGTTAGTTCATATCTGCAAAATTACTTGCTGTGTGATTGTGCTGAATTTACAGTCAAGTTGGGAAGAAGTGACGTCTTGACAGTATTGCACCTTCCTATTTATAAACATGAACTCTCTCTCCATTTATTTAGTTCTTCATTGATTTACTCAGTTTTGTAGTTTTTGTCATATAGACCTTATACGTAGTTCATTAGATTTATATCTAAGTATTTAATTTTTGGAGGACTAATGTAAATACGTTTTCGTTTTCAAATTCCACCTCGTCATTGCTGGTATATAGGAAAGCAATTGATTTTTGTATGTTAACCTTGTATCCTGCAACCTTGCCATAATTGCTTATTAATTCGTTTTTCTGTTGAGTCTTTCTGATTTTCTACACAGACAACAATATTTCCAACAAACAGAGTTTTATTTCTTCCTTCCCTGTCTGTAAATTTCCATTTTCTTTTCTTATTTGATTTCATTAGAAAGGATTCCCAGTACAATGTTGAAAAGGAGTGGTAAGAGTGGACATCTTTGCTTGGTTCCTGATCTTAGCAGGAAAGCTTTGTGTTTCTCACCATTAAGTATGATGTTAGGTTTTTTGGTATATTTTCTTTATGCAGTTGAAGAAGTTCCCCTCTATTCCTAGTTTCTCACGAGAGTTTTTTTCATGAATGGGTGTTGGATTTTCTCAAACCCTTTTGCTGCATCTATTGAAGTGATCATGTGATTTTTCTTCTTTCACCTGTTGATGTGATGGGTTACATTAATTTTTGAATGTTGAACCAGCCTTATCTACCCTAGGATAAATCCAACTTGGTCTTGGTATATAATTCTTTTTATACCTTGTAGTGTTTAATTTGCTAATATTTTATTGAGAACTTTTGCCTGTATGTTCATGAGAGATATTTGTCTGAGTTTTCTTTTCTTGTGTCTTTTTTTGATTTCAGGGTAATGCTGGGCTCATACAATGAGTTAGGAAGTATTCCTTCTGCTTCTGTCTTCTGGAAGAGATTGTGAAGAATTGGTGTAATTTCTTCCTTAAATGTTTAGTAGAAGTTACAGGTGAACCCATCTGGGCCTGGTGCTTTCTGATTTAGTGGGATATTAATTATTGATTCAATTTCTTTAGTAGATATGGGCCTTTTACATTGCCTATTTCTTCTTCTGTGAGTTTTCATAGATTGTGTCTTTCAAGGAATTGGTGCATTTTATCTAAGTTGTCAAATTTCTAGGTAGAGAGTTGTTTGTAATATTCCTGTATTATCCTTTTAATGTCTGTGGGATTTGTAGTGATGTCTCCTCTTTCATTTCTGATACTGGTATCTTGTGTTCTCTTCTTTTCAGTTAGGCTGGCTAGATGCTTATCAATTTTATTGATTGATCTTTTCAAAATGCAAGATTTTACTTTTCTCTATTGATTCTTGTTTTTTATTGCCCTGATTTCTGTTCTAATTTTTATTCTATTTTCCTGCTTACATTGGATTTAATTTACTCTTCTTTGTCTAGTTTCCTATGGTGGAAGCTTAGATTATTTATTTTAAAACTTTCTTTTTTTCCAATATGTGGACTCAATGATATAATTTTTCCTCTGAGCACTACTTTTGCTACATCCCACAAAGTTTGATGAGTTGTATTTTCATTTAATTGAAATATTTTTCATTTCTTGAGACTCCTTCGATTCATGTTTATTCAGAAGTGTTTTGTTTAGTGTCCAAGTGTTTTGGGATTTTCACCTATCTTTCTGTTAGTGATATCTAGTTTAATTCCATTGTGGTCTCTGAGAGCAGATATTACATGATTTCTATTTTTTTTAAGTGTGAAAGTGTGTTTTATGGCCCTGGCTGTGTTTGTTTTGGTGAGTGTTCCATGTGAACTTGAGAAGAATGTGTAATCTGCTGTTGCTGGATGAAGGTCTATAGATGTTAATTAAATTACATCCAGTTGATTGATGGTGTTGTTGAGTTTAGCTATGTCTTTAGCAATTTTCTTCCCACTGGATACATCCATTTCTGATAGAGGAGGGATAAATCTCCATCTATATTAGTGGATTAATCTGTTTCTCCTTTAAGGTCTATCAGTTTTGCCTAATGTTTTTTGTTTTTTCATGGGTTATTTTATTTTTCTTTTTTGGTGAGGAAGATTAGCCCTGAGCTAACATCTGTTGCCAAACTTCCTCTTTTCATTTTTTCACTTAAGAAGAATTAGCCCTGAGCTAACATCTGTGCCAGTCTTCCTCTATTTTATATGTGGGTTGTCAACACAGCATGGCTGACAAGTGCTGTAGGTTTGCACCTGCAATCCAAACCCACCACCCTAGGCCATGAAAGCAGAGGGTGCCAAAATTAACCACTGGGCCATGGGGCCAGCTTTGCCCCATGGATTTTGATGCTGTTTTGTTAGGCATATATACATTAAGACTTATATTTTCTTGGAGAACTGACCTCTTACTAATTGTGTAATGTCCTTCTTTATCCCTGATAACTTTCCTTGTTCTGAAGTCTGCTCTATCTGAAGTTAATATAACTACTCCCACTTTCTTTTGATTAATGTTAGCATGGTAGGTCTTTCTCCTTGTCATTACCTTTAATCTATATGTGTGTGTATGTATGTATATTTTTTTATTTTTAAACTTTATTTCTTCCCACCAGGAGGTTAAGGGGTTGCTGGGAGCCATGCAGGCAGAATACCAGGGGCCGCAGAGCCTGGTGCAGGCAGGTCAGGCCAGTGCATGGCCCTAAGGGGAAGGTGGAGCTGTTCCCACTCATGTCAGCCATGTTCATGTCATAGTAGGTTGATATAAATCCTGCTGGGGCTGACGTGCAGGCACTCAGCCAGCAGGGTGCACGGCAGCTTGCGGTAGGAGTGGTTCTGTGAACCACCAATCTTCCTAATGCTGTGTAGGCTGCAGAGCATGCATCTCTAGCTTGAGCTTCCAAAGGCTGTGAGCCGGTCCAGGACCACATGCACTGTGACGTTCACTGGGGTGACTTGCCTGTGACCTGTGCCAGCTGTTCAGTGAGCTTAGAGAGCAGCCCATCCAGTAAGGAGGCATGGGGACACTGGTGTTCACCATAAAACTCAGCATGATGGCAGAGGAATGGTAAGGATTGAGGCAGAGAAACCAAATTACGTGTGCTCCAGCAGAAGTCAAGAACCACATCTTTATATTAAAAGTAGGTTTCCTATGGACAACATATATTTGGGTTGTATTTATGGATCTACTCTGACAATTTTTTTTTTGCTGAGGAAGACTGGCCCTGAGGTAACATCTGTTGCCAACTTTCCTGTTTTTGCTTGAGGAAGATTAGCCCAGAGCTAACATCTGTGCCAGTCTTCCTCTATTTTGTATGTGGGATGCCGCCACAGCATGGCTGATGAGTGGTGTAGGTCTGCACCCGGGATCTGAACCCATGAACTTGGACTGCTGAAGGGGAGTGCGCAGAACTTTAACCATTATACCATAGAGCTGGCCCCATCTCTGTCTTTTAATTGGTGCATTTAGACCACTGACATTCAAAGTGATTATTGATATAGCTGGATTAATCATATCTGTTTCTATTTTCTATTTGTTGCCATTGTTCTTTGTTCCTATTTTTGTCATCCACTCTTTTTCTGCCTTTTTGTTTTAACTGAGCATTTTATATGGTTCTACTTTCTCTCCTTTCTTAGCATATCAGTTGTACTTACTTTTTTTTTTCTCCTTTTAGGGGTTTAGTCCCTACAGTTTGGAATATACATTTACAAGGAATGCAAGTCCACTTTCAAACAGTACTAGAACACTTCTTGGGTAGTGCAAGTACCTTATAATAATAAAGTATCCCGAGTTTATCCATCCCCTCACTTGTATCATTGCTGTCATTGATTTCACTTCTATAAAAACATGCATAAGCATATATATGCATACTTGATGTAATACGTTGTTGCTATTATTATTTTGGACAAAAATTGTTGGTGGATCAATTAAGAAAAATAAGTTTTTATTTTACCTTCAGTTATTTATCCTTTCTTTATGTGGATTCAAGTTTTTGATCTAGATTGTTTTCCTTCTCTCTGAAGAACTTCTTTTTGGCTTGTTTATTAATGATTTTATATTTATTAATAGATATTAGATGTTACATTTTTATCATTTTCAGGGAAAGTGTAGGTTTTTCTGCCCTGTTGGAACAGTTTAAAGTGAATATACTGGATGCTATGAAAGAGGACTCAACCATTGCTATTATCAAGTAATAATAGTGAATATTCATATATGTGGTTTCTTTTTTTTTTTTTAGAATATTTGGGTTCTTTTTGGTTTTTGGAGCTTTTTTTTTGATGAGGAAGATTGGCCCTGAGCTAAGATCTGTTTCCAATCTTCCTCTTTTTGTTTTTCTCCCCAAGCCCCAGCACATAGTTGTCTATCCTAGTTATAAGTCCTTCTAGTTCTTCTATGTGGGATGCTGCCACAGCATGGCTTGATGAGTGGTGTGTAGGTCCACACCCAGGATCCGAACTGGCAAACCCTGGGCTACCAACGCAGAGGGCACAAAGTTAACCACTCAGCCATGGGGCTGGCCCCTGTGTGGTTTCTTAATACTGTTTCCAGTTGAACTATTTTGCAAACACTGAACAATCTGTATCACATTTAAGTAAATATTTTCATTGAAGATTTTCTGAGAATAATTTTGAAGCTGGGCTTGTTTGCTTGTTTTTAAAATTGCAGGACATACTGTCTCTTGAGATACTGCTTTCTCTTGTTACTGCTACTCACTTTAGATTTATCCCTTGTTTTTTGTACTGATCTTCAATGTTCTTTTTTTCCTATAAAAAAAAGGCTCTATTGAGGTATCTTTGATACATAAGAATTATCTATACTTAAGGTGTATCTGAGAACTTCTTTTAACATTTCTTGCAAGGCAGGTATACTGGCAACAAATTCCCTCAATTTCTTTTTGTCTGAGAAAGTCCTTTTTTTCCTCCACTTTTGAATATAATTTCACTGGGTACAGAATCCTAGGTTGGTGATTTTTTTCTCTCAACACTTCAAATATTTCACTCCACTCTGTTCTTGCTTGCATCTTTACTGAGAAGTCAGATATAATTCTTCTCAAGGTAATATGTTTTTTTCTTTGGCTTCATTAAAAATTGTTTATCTTTGAAGTTCTGAAGTTTGAATATGATGTACGTATGGGTTTTTTCTTTTGTTTTGTCATTTATCCTGGTTGGTGTTCTCTGAGCTTCTTGTATCTGTGGTTTGGCCTACGACATTAATTGGGGGAAATTCTTTCTTCGAATATTCTGTTCCTTTCTCTCTTTCTTCTCCTTCTGGAATTCCCATTGTGTGTATGTTATACTTTTTGTAGTTGTCCCACAGTTCTCGGATATCTTGTTCCAGTTTTTATCAGTCTTTTTTCTCTTTGCTTTTTAGTTTAAGAGGTTTCTATCGACATATCCTGAAGCTCAAAGATTCTTTCCTCAGCCATGTGTGGTCTACTACTGAGCCCATCAAAGGCATTCTTTCATTTTTCTTAAAAGGTATTTCATCTCTAACATTTCTATTTCGTTCATTCTTAGGAGTTGCATCTCTCTGCTTACATTCATTACCCATCTGTTATTGCATGTTGTCTTTCTTTTCTATTAGAGCCTTTAGCATATTAATCATAGTTTTAACTTCACAGTCTGATAATTCCAACATCCCTGACATATATGGTCTGGTTTTGATGATTGTTCTGGCTCTTCACACTGTGTTTTTTGCCTTTTAGCATGCCTTGTAACTTTTTGCTGATAGGTGGATATTACGTACTGGGTAGAAGAAACTGCAGTAAGTAGGCCTTTAATAATATGGTGGCAAGGTGTAGGGGCAGGGGAAACATTCCATAGTGCTATGATTAGGTCTCAGTCTTTTTGTGTCCCTGCTGTGTGAACTTCACAAGTGCTCCTCAATTTTCTTTTCTAACCCCCACAGGTAGTACAGGAAGGCAAGAGGGGGTTGTATTTGGGTATTTCCCTTCTCCCATATATTAGGCTAGGTAGGCCAGAGTTGATTGTTTCCCTTCTCCCATGCTGGTTAGGTTCTGATAAAACCCCAATAGTTTACGCTATGGTAAAATAATTTCTGTTTGGTGCAGGCCTTGTTAAGTAGAAGATACTCTGGCATATTTCAAAATGGTTCTTGTTCTCCTCCCCCCAGTGGAAGCCCAGGGAGATTTTCTGATCATCTTCATTGTGAGAAGGTGGTAGAGCTCACGAAGGTAAAGCCACAAAAGCATGGGGCCCCTGACAGCTGGGGGCCTGGGGTCTCAGGCTTATCCATGCCGAGCCTCCAGCAATTCGTCTGTCTTCTAGCCTGGTACTGGTTCCTGTGGAGGTTGCTGCTCCAGGAAGTTGTGGTTTTCTGTATCTCCAATTTTGGGGGCAGCAGTTTGACCTGTGACCTCAATTTTCTGACAAATCTTAAATACTTGTTGATTTTATAGTTTGTTCAGCTTTTTACTTGTTGTTAGGAAGTTACAGCAACTTCTAAACTCCTTAAATGTTCAACCAGAAACTGGAAGTCTTGCTTCAGTGTTTTTGTTTGTCTTGTTTCATTTTTATTAATAAGGGCATTGTTTGCCTCGATTCTCATCTGACCTGTTTTTAAAGATACATCCCATCTTTTTTGATCAGCAAAAATTTCTGTATTTGTACTAAATGTGGGCACACTCATAAGAAAATTGAATTTCCTCACAGCTCTGAACTTTGTTGTGTGCACTATGAAGGTCTGGTGTAACGAAGTTTCCCTCAGCCGACAGCAGTAATGCTCCACTGTTAACTGCTTCTGCTCCCAGTGCAGAGGTCCACATATCCTCCCTGGCTCCTCAAAAGTAAGTGACAGTTTTTCAAATGGTTTGGGATAATAGGAATTTCTGTGCTTGGGATAATATCCCTGTGGTAGAAGCCTATGTTGGGAAAATCTCCTGAAATCAACTTGGTAAATCTTCCATTCTCTCATTCATTCCTCTGCACTTGAGATAGCAAATGTTATAGAACTTGCCCAATATCCCTTTTTGGTCCCAGGTCATTTTATCCAATTCCAGCAATCACTGGGGCCCCAGTGTCTCAGATCATTATCTGGTTTTCAAGGAGTAAATAACGTGAGATTGATGACATCCAATTCTATGACATTTCCATGACCTGATGACATATGTCCCTTCAAGAAAACAAAGTCATATAGCTACAGCAATTCTGTGAATATCTTTTAGGAGAAAAATGTGTCTCTTATTGAGTGTTGGTTTTTTCTTTTATAGTCAAGCCAGTAAAAGAGATAAGAGAAAAAAAGAGAACTGGTATAAAATAAGAAAGGAATGGGCTTCTTTTTGAGTTCTTGAAAGCTATATAGAGAAGAACCTCCAGCCTTCTCTCCTGCAATGATTCCCTTTGTGAGTGCATCTCAAGACTCACTCTCTAAAATTACATGGCAGTCAATTGTGGAAACACAGGTGAGGTCAGGATTTTTACACAGTCTGGAGGAAATTTTAATTAGGAGTAATAAAAATTATTTTTCAAGTCACTTTTAATAATTGATCAGTCATAAGAAAGTAATCTAAAATCTATAGAAGTCTTTCAGTATAAATATATATTAATATCAGCTTTATTTATAACTACACAATAGTGGAAACAATTAAATGCCCAAAAGATTGGGATGGCTATGCAAATAATGGAACACCTTTAATATAATTATGCAGTCACTAAATGTTTGTAAAGGGTTTTTTTTTTCCCACCCATTTTGCCCACTCCCTACCCCCACCCTCTGGCAACCACCAATCTGTCCTCTGTATCTATGAGTTTGGGTTTTTTTTTTTAATATTCCACATATAAGTGAGATCATACTGTATTTGTCTTTCTCTGACCTAATTTCACTTAGCATAATGCCCTCACAGTCCATCCATGTTGTTGCAAATGGCAAGATTTCCTTTTTTTTATGG
Organism: Equus quagga; assembly: GCF_021613505.1. Classification (NCBI taxonomy): domain Eukaryota; kingdom Metazoa; phylum Chordata; class Mammalia; order Perissodactyla; family Equidae; genus Equus; species Equus quagga. Next base: position 99,172,904 of record NC_060279.1, on the reverse strand, counting down.
CTGAATAATATCAATATTCCACTGTATGTGTGTGTATCACATTTTCTTATCCATTCATCTGTCAGTGGACACGTAGTTGTTTCCATGTCTTTGCTATTGTAAATAATGCTGCGATGAACATGGAGGTGCAGATATATTTTCAAGATAGTGATTTCGTTTCCTTTAGATAAATACTCAGAAGTGGAATTGCCAGATCATATGGTAGTTCTGATTTTAATTTTTTGAGGGACCGCTATACTGTTTTCCATGGTGGCCGCACTGATTTATATTCCCACAAGCAGTGTACAAGGGTTCTCTTTTCACCACATCTTTGCCAATACTTGTTATTTTTGTTTTTGTTTTTTTTTTAAAGAATGGCACCTGAGCTAATACTTCCTCTTCCCAAAGCCCCCTAGTACGTAGTTGTATGGTCTAGCTGTTGGTCCTTCTGGCTCTGCTATGTGGGACGCTGCCTAAGCATGGCTCAATGAGCAGTGCTAGGTCCATGCCGAGGATCTGAACCCGCGAAACCCTGGGCACCAGAAGGCACAAACCCAACCACTTGGCCACGGGCGGGCCCTATTGTCTTTTTGATAATAGCCATTCTAACAGGTGTGAGGTGTTATCTCATTGTGGTTTTGATTTGCATTTCCCTGGTGATTAGTGAGGTTGAGCGCTTTTTCATATACCTGTTGGCCATTTGTATGTCTTCTTTGGAAAAATGTGTATTCAGATACTCTTCTCATTTTTTAATCAGAGAGTTTGGTTTTGTTCTGTTGAGTTATATGAGGTTTTCTTTTATTTTTTAAAATTTTTTGAGGATTATTTTTTAATATGTGGAAATTGTTTTATTAGGATATTAAGTGCCAAAATGAGGAGATATTACATACTAAGTAACGGTGCTTTAAAATGCACACCAAAAAATACTTAACACACGTTATTGAAATGTTCACATTGGTTTTTATAGAACAACTATATTATGGATAATTTGACTCTCTTGTATTTTTTTTTTAATTTCTCAGATAATTTTATTAATTTTTGTAATGAAATTTATCAGAGAGCAAATATTTCATGTCTTCTTTCTCTTGTAGTGTAAGGCCTAAAATTACATGTGCTGTAATCTTTGGTATCTTTGAACCTCAGAGAGATCCAAAAGCCTAACCCTGAGTTCCCCTGTTCTCACAAGATATGCCCAGCAGCCAGGGGGAAATGCACTCACCCAGTGAGTTCCCATATCAGCCAGACCATCTGCACCCACCTGGTCATCAACTGAAGTGATTCATCTCCCTAACAGCCACAAACTTAATCAAACCAACCACATCCTCCCACAGGAAACAGAGGGCACCTCCTCCTCTTGTTAGAATAAATCCTGCTCCCGTGGCTCTTGTTTTACTCTGCTCCCAGACGACACCACCCTGAGGCACGTGGTGTCCTCCTCCACTAGGATGTGAGGATATGTGACTAATAAACTGCTTCAATCTCATCTATCTAGTGTCTGGGTGTCATGTGTTCAGACAGCTCCAGAACCCTGGGGCAGGACTCCATCCATCAGCAGTGGCTGACAAAACACCTTCCTACTCATTTGTACCACTATTCCATGAGTTGTCAGCATCTGCACGGAATAGGATTTTTACAAAGCTCAATCAACCTTCAAATAGAAGTGCTAGCTATGTTGGCAGCATAGTTTTTATGCA
>NC_060279.1:99169605-99171101 GCF_021613505.1 Equus quagga | reverse complement strand
AGGTAAGGAATACTCATTGAGTGTTGACTCAGAGGGAAAAGGAGTCTTTGAGATAATTTCTTCAGGTTGGGAGACAGGGGAACATTACAATAAGAACTGAGAGTTAAAGTGGAAAATGTTGGTAGCAGAAAAAGACATTCATACACTGCTGTGAAAATAGAAAATGGTATAATCAGGATGAGAAATCTGTCAACATCACAAGTTAAAATACAAACAGCAAATCCATTTTTGAGAATTTAACTGACATATAAGCCTACAAATGTGCAAACTGAAGTTAATGGAGGACTATTAATTGGAATATTGTTTGTAAGAAAAAAACAGGAAAGTCCTTAATTATCTACTGGTAGAGTTTTGTTTCTTAAAAGGGGGTTGAGTTACACATACTGTAGCTTTGCAGTTGTTGAAAATTATTACATTCCTTATATGCTGATTTGGAAACACATTTGTGTGAAAAAAATATATACTTATGTATGCTTACAACATACACAGTATTTGTAACTGCATAAGCATATTATATATATTTATATGTGTATCTGCATATTTTATTTGAAAATAACTTATCTGGAAGGATACACACCAAAATCAAAATGTTGTGGATTCTGTTAGCTACTCTATGTCTGAAATATATGGCAGAAGAGGTTGCTCACATTTTCATTTAAACTTCATATACTTTTTGAAATGTTACTTTGTGCATGGCTTGCATATTTAAAATGTTGTGATGCTGGTAACTAATGTAAGGGCATCCTTTGATGAGAACTTTCCATTTCACCTTTCCTGAACCTTCTCAAGAATCTAGGTACATAGGGATGCAGCCTTGATTCTGCTCAGATTTTGATCCTCAGACCGTAATTTATCTTCACTGTCCAAACAACTGAGAAGCAAAATATTTTTCAATGAGATCTCACGACCAGGCATTATACATTAAAAGATCTTTCTCAACCTATGGGCTTTTAAACACAGTCAAGTCTATGAATTCATAATACAGCAAAGAGGGATGAAAAGAACTGCTTAGCAACAGTCAATTTCTGGTGGACATAATATTGTAAGATGTTTAATAAGGTATTGCTTTTTGCTTTAGCTTGCAGAGAATTCCTGCAATCGGTGATCTTGAAAAAGGGACCAAAATTCATTCTCCTTTTTTCTACAATGAGAAGATTTCTCAGCTGGAAACATGGCTTTGCCAATAAAGTTATGTGACCTCAGAAGCTTCAAGTCAAAAATATCCATAGTAAGTACCTGTGGCATTGAGCGTGTTAGGGAAGGGATACACTCACGCACACGTGTAACACACGCACGCACAGTCTGGTTGGATTATGAACCCACCTTCAGGAACTCGCACGCGACCGTCCTCGGGTCACAGCGCTGATCCCACAGGGCGGCCCGGCACACACAGGCCTGCGGCCTCGGAAGGGAAGCGCCCCGCAGCCCCTCTCCAAACCCTCCAGTCCCTCCCGCCCGGACGCGCCTCCTCCTCCCGGACGCCCGAGGCCACCCCC
>NC_060279.1:99164177-99168910 GCF_021613505.1 Equus quagga | reverse complement strand
TCCGTGTGGCTGCGCGCCGTCACAGGGCCGCGGCCGTGGAGGGTGGGACGTCGTGCTCGCTGTGGCGCTGTGTTTATTCTGGATCGTTCGCCCTTAAGATTTCTGTAGCTCGGAAGTATCGAAAGTGTGAAGTTAATGTCATGAGTGTTTGCACGTCTAATTACTAGACAAATGCTAAAGTTTTTCAGAACAGGAGTTCGGACCAGGGGTCCCTAATATTTGTGGGTTTACAGGGGACCACAGACCGACCCCTCGTAGTTGTATAGAGAATTCCTCTATGCTTTGTAAAAATGCATTTTTCTAAGATGTACATAACCCAAAAGATTTAGATCTGGATTTTTGATCTGCAAAGATTGTTATACGTTCGTACGGTTTGGCATGAAATTAATGATCAAGATAATGGAAATAGTTAAGAAAATCACTGCCATCCATGGGGTAGAATATTATGCAGGTAATAAAAATTCTGTTCATAAGAATTACTCATTATACGAAAAAAAATGGGTATGATCTAACGTTAAGCTGTCTTTATATTGTAGATATTAGTACTTCAGTAAATTGATTATGTATTTATATGCAGCTCATTTTGAAAAGAGAATTTTGTGAAAACTTTTTGCAAGGATTGTCTGCAAAATGCTGGTTTAATAAGTTATTCAGAGAAGGAAGGAGTTTAGCCACATTTATTGGGCATTTTCTGTGCACTCAAAACTTTTCAGCCTATTTTGTGTACATATTCTTATTAATTTGTAAAGGCAATATCCGTCTCCATTAATGTTAAAGTATTTATAGTGAGATATCTCTTAATTGTACCAATGCAGTACAGCTAAAGAATTTTCAAGAACAGGTAAGTGGTTATTTGTTTCAATCACGTTGATAATAGCCCATTTTTTCACAGGCCTAATATCTACATGTTTTTTAAATGAGAAAGGTAAAGCTTCTTCCCAAAGTGATGTCTATAAATATTTTCAATACTTTGAAATATCTTTATGTTGTATTTATGATGATGGAATGAATGCAGGCTTATTGCAAAAAAATTTTATTTCCTGATAAATTTATTAAGAAAGCAAGAATAACCCATAATCTTTCTGTCTAGAGATAATCACCTTAAATATTTTAGTGTATTTTTTCCAGTGTTTATTTTTCCATTTCCATGTGGTTTTGTTTCAGCAGAATAGAATTAATCAAATAAAGGAAACAGAGTCCAACTATTAGTTTGAAAAAGAAATCTAATTCAGTTCATAGGTGCCTTTATACCTCTGTGCATGTAGAGAGAAGAGGACAGGGCCAGGAACTTCTTGTTTGAAAGACATTCCAGTAGTTAAACCTTTTAGTTCATAGAAATGTTATTTAAAACTTTATTACCAGTATACCATATTACTAAATAGAATTAGTAGTTTAGAGATTTAAGATTACTTTCAGAAAAAAACAGGACTAATCTCTGATTTTTAGGTGTTTTGCAAGTGCAAATAATATTTCCAAACATAGTTATTATATCAGAAGATAAAGATTATGAGTGTTTATATAACTCTCCTATTGTGCAGAAGAATAAGATTCATTCTCCAGTTAATGTTTTCAGTTTTATTGTGCTGTTCTTGGAACAAATTTAAGATGCTGAACAGAGTTTTTCTTGCTGTCTGTAGCTGCTGGGAACTGAGGAAAGGGACATTTTCTCTTTTTTTGTTTAATAATCTCTCTCTCTCTTTTTTTTAACTCATGATTTTATTAAGCAGAATTCTGTTTTCTCAAGTGGAGGTCTTTAAATTTTAAAAATTAGGACTATAAGAAAGAGAAAGCCCAAGAAGCATAGTTTTAATATAATAAAAACAGGAAGCACCAAACTTAAATTCCTTTTCTAATAAAAGTTTCAGGGACGTGGAATAATTTTCATCTTCAATGATGATAGATAATTTCCATTAGTCATGCTGATACACATTTTAGTCTTCAAGATGGTCATATGTCGTAGGTGATACTCTTATCCCTGCTTTGCTGATGAATAAACAGGCGCTGAGGTATTTTTAACTCTCATAGCTCAGAGCTCAATATCACTTCCTGAAAGTCTGAAAACAGTGCCTGTTTCTTTTCTTTTTTTTTTAAGATTGGCACCTGAGCCAACATCTGTTGCCAGTCCTTTTTTTCTTCTTCTTCTTCTCCCCAAGGCCCCCGAGCACATAGCCGTATACTCCAACTGTAGGTCCCTCCGGCTGTGCCATGCGGGATGCCGCCTCAGCATGGCTTGACAAGCAGTGCCTTGTCTGCCTCGTGGATCCGAACCGGCAGAACCCGGGGTGACTGAAGCGGAGTGCGCAAACCCAACGACTTGGCCACGAGGCCAGCCCCAATGCCTGTTTCTTAATTTCAACTGGATACCACCTCTTAAATTATGCATACTTTTTTAAACCTACCATCTTCACCAAGCAATTCTTTTAATCTTGTTTTCCATCAATTGCATGGTTTAATATCATCCTTATTAATTACGGCACAGTATGTCACAGTATAGCAGAGCATTATATATTTAACTTCTTTGCCTGCTGTGAGATTTTTCTGTTTTTAATTTTGGACTATCAAAAATTATTCTCTGGTGGGGACAGCCCAGTGGCGCAGCAGTTAAATTTGTATTCTCTGCTTTGGGGCCCAGGGTTTGCCCGTTCGGATCCCTGGTGCGGACATACGCACTGCTTATCAAGCGATACTGTAGGAGGCATCTCAGATATAAAATAGAGGGAGATGGGCACAGGTGTTGGCTCAGGGCCAGTCTTCCTCAGCAAGAAGAGGAAGATTGGCAGCAGATGTTAGCTCAGGGCTAATCTTCCTCAAAAGAAATTATTCTCTGATGAACATCCTTGTGCTTATACATTGTGAACTTCCATAGTTATTTCCTTTAAAAATTTTCTAGAAGTGGTGTTTTTTGGTGAAAAATCATACTTCCTTTAAGATTGGACTTCTCCCTTCTAAGCTCATAAGTCCATCTTAGCATCACTAAAAGTCTGTCAGCAGACATATGCTTCTTGATGTGATGCTTTGTGAAGTACAAAGCACCACTTGTGACCTATTTATGCAAAAAAATATGAAGCAGAATCTAATCAAGCATTTTGATCTTAAAGTTAATAGGAAATACAGGGATAAAGGAACAATTTAAATGACACCACAAGAAAGCATCAGAAATACCCAGGATGTGGGATACTCTCCAGGACTACCGAGCTGGTTTATATAACAAGCAAAAATCTTGAAAAGAAAATCTAAAGAGAAGAATGGATTTAAGAAATTTAACTATTAAATGTAAAGAGTGTAACTTATTTGGATCCTGATTTGAACAAACCAAGTATAAAAACATTTATGAGACAGTTGGAAGACCTTCGAAGATGGACTGAATTTTAGATTATATTAAGGAATTAATACTTCTTTTGATACTGGTATTGTGATTATGTAAGAAGACATCCTTATTTTTTAGAGAAATATTTAAGGGTGAAATTACAGAAAAAATGGCAAAATAATGGGAAATCTCTGGGATGTGTTTTAAAATACTACAAGAAAAAAAAAGACGGATGAAGGACGCGTAACAAAAGATTAGTAGTTGTTGAAACTAGGTGGCAGACGTATCACAGTTCATAATATTATTACTCTCTGCTTTTGTGTGTGTTCATAAATTTTTCATGAGATAGAATTAAAATTATTGTGTCCTGCAAATACTGCCTTGTAAAATGTGTAGAAATTGAAACATACTCTGCAGTTTCACCATTTCAACAAATAAAATCCCCTTCATAGTCCTGGAAAGAAGAAATCATACTTCTTTTAATTGTCTGCACTATGCCAAGTCTGGAATGTGTAATACTTGGAGTAATACAGTACCTAAAAAGACATATTGATGAGGTGATTGGGAACATGTTGTGGAAGAGCATAGTGGTAACATTAAGTCCGTTCCTGCGGGGACACTAAAGCACAGCTGGTCTCAAGGTCTTTCTCTTCTCCCAGGTCCGGGATTTGTGGACTCTGCTCTAATGGCAGAGGAACCCAAAGGACTGGTCAGCTCTTGCAGGTCTAAAACCATGGCCCATGTAAGTTGATGTTTATCTCCTTATTGAAATATGTGTGTTTTTTAGGTCATATCGGTATTTTCATCAATTTTCCTGCAGTTCCTAAAAGAAAGGCCCCGCAAATAACCTGCTTCCCAGCTCTTGTTCCACAGAGCAGTGATGCCAGATTACCTGGTGCCCCCTCTGTGTGGCCCATTCTTAAGTAACTGGGGTTCATGTAATTATTGACTGAGTTGTTCAGCATATGTTAAGTGCCCATTCTTCTGTTGAGGGCAGGCAGGGAGTAGTGAAGCAGTTCAGTTCTTTGAGTAAAGCTTTATGCAGTGTGGGTCAGGTGTGCAGTATGGTGAGATGCAGACGGTGGTTCTGTTTGACTGTCCACAATAAGACTGACATTTTCTGCATACCTGAGATTTCCAGAAGATGAGGTGAAATTTGTCATTGAATGACCTGAATCTTAATGTAGGGTGAGATCTCATCTTGGTATGGATTAGTGTATGATTGGGGGTTTTAACATGGAGCTCGTGGATTTGGTAGGAAAACCATGAGACATGAGGCTATTTTGTTGTTGAATTAGCTTAGCTTGGGTGACATCTGTATAATTGACCAACCTTCTTCAGTATCCTTTAGCTCAGTGTATGATCTATTACTGTATAATTGATTACCCTGAAACATAGTGTCATAAAGCAGTAAGCATTTATCTCA
>NC_060279.1:99139859-99162292 GCF_021613505.1 Equus quagga | reverse complement strand
TTAGGAAGGATCAGATCCTATAAGACATTGTGGTTTGTTAAAAAGAATTAAAATTGTTTTCTAAGAGTAATTAGGATCCCTAATCCGATTGAGGTTTTTTATAAAACATTTTTACCTTTTCCTTAATTCTAAGACTTACACAGAAGTCTAGATGAAACAACCATAGATTTGTTACTCATTTTCGTATCCAAGTATTTCTTAATTCTTTTTGTGTTAACATTTATTGGGTGGATTTATTCTCGTATTTCTTTCTAGGTTGGTATTATTTCTTTTTCATTTATTTGAAGTTTTCTTGTCATCTTTATTACCTAATTCTGAGTTCTAATTCATGTTTATGATCTTTTGTATTTCAAACTATTTTCTTATCTTTTAGCATGTTTTTCAATAGCATGGTAGTTTTCCCCTCTTGTGAAGGCATTTGTTTTAGATGTATTTATATTGTCTCTACAACTATCATTATCTTTAGGAATTTAACTTCTTAACAAGTATGGAACTTGTATTTCGGCCATTTTTTTGGTCATTTTATTTGAGATTAGTTTTCCTCGATTTTGAGGAAAGAATCAAATTCTGAATACTTTTTCTAAATTTGCGATTGTAGCGCTCCCTCTTCTTTATCTAAGCATTTAAATTATCATGACTTCGAGAAGGGATGGCGATATTCAGGAACATAGTTTTTTTATACTGTTGTCATTACGTTGGTATTAATCTGATCTAGATTGTTATAGATTAAGATGTTAAGTGTAATTCCGAAGAAACCATTAAGAAATAACTAAAAAAGTTATGTAGCAAAAGAAACAGTAAGGGAAATCAATTGATACCCTAGGACATATCTATTTAACACCAAAGAAGGCAGTAATTTTTAGAATGGGGGAAAAACGTCTAAACCATATAGAAAATAAGTATCCAAATTTCAGGCATAAATTCTATCAGTAATTAAATGTAAACTAAGTACATACTCCATTTAAAAGACCAACATTGACAGACTGGATTAAAAACAAAAAAGGTTCTATCTCTGAGAAACACATTTTAGGGTCAAAAACACAAATAGGTTAAAATAAATGATGGAAAAAGGTTAGAGTATGCAAAGAGTAACCAAAAGAGAGCTGGAGTGCTGCTAATATCAAAAAAAATAGACTTAAGGAAAAGACTGTTAGTAGAAACAAAGAAGGATATTTTTGTAATAGTATGAGTCATTCCATCAATACAATGTAACACTAACAAATATGTATCAGTGAAGAAGCTCTACACTATATGGAGCTAAAACTCAACAGAATTAAGGAAAAAGTAGAACATTCAACTATAATTTTGGAGACTACAGTATCTCACTTTCCATGATAGATAGAACAACCAGACAGAAAATCATGAAGTCACTGGAAGATTTTAAGAAAATTATAAAGTTTGTAGGCCTAACACAGTTTGGTGGGATACTCTGTCTAAAAAACAACAGTATTGGGGCTGGCCTGGTGGCACAGGGGTTAAGTTCCCACATTCCACTTCTCGGCGGCCTGGGGTTTGCCGGTTCGGATCCCGGGTGTGGACGTGGTACCGCTTGTCAAAAGCCATGCTGTGGTAGGCGTCCCACATATAAAAAAGTAGAGGAAGATGGGCATGGATGTTAGCTCAGGGCCAGTCTTCCTCAGCACAAAGAGGAGGATTGGCAGTAGTTAGCTCAGGGCTAATCTTCCTCAAAAAAAACAACACGGGATTACATTCTTCTTAAGTGGATATGGAACATTCTTCAGGATAGAGCATATGTTAGGCCATAAACAAGTCTCAATGAATTTAAAAGGACTGAATTATACAAAGTATAGTCTCTGGCCAAGGTAGACTGAAATGAAAAATTAATGAGAAAGAAATTTGGAAAATTTAATATGTGGAATTTACACAGCACACCCTTAAGTAATCTGGGTCAAAGTAGAAATGACAAATAGAATTAGGAGATGCTTTGTGATGGATGAAAAGTAAAACACAACATGACAAAGTTTATGGGATTAAAGTAAAGCAGTGCAAAGAAGGAAATTTATAGCTGTCAACCCCTCTATTAAAAAAGATCTTAAATCAATAACCTGCCTTAAGAGTCAAGAAAAAGAAGAGCAAACTAAACCCAAACCAAGCAGAAGGAAGGAGATAATAAAGATTAGAACACAGGTAAATGAAATAGAGAATACAAAATTAATAGAGAGCACCAACAAACTGAAAGTTTGTTCTTTGAAGAGTTAAAGAACGTTGATAAACCTTAGGACGGAAGAAGAAAAAAGAGAGAAAGCTCAAGTTACTACAATGGGGAATGAAAGAGGACTCATTTCTACTGAACTTACAAAACCTAAACGGGAGTGTATGGGAAATTTATGGATAATTGAATGCCAACAAATTGGATAACCTAGAAGAAATGGACGCATTCCAACAAATACACCAAATACCACCTGTGAAACAAGAAGAAATGGAAAATCTGAATAAATATATAGAACAAGTAAAGATATTGAAGCAATAAGCCAAAAACTTCCTACAAGAAAAAGGCCAGACCTAGATAACTTCCCATCTGGAGTCTAGCAAACATTTGAATAAGGATTGACACCAGTCCTTCACAGACTCTTTTGAAAATCCTAGATGGGCGAACACTTCCCAACTCATTCCTTGAGGCCAGTGTTACGATGATACATGACCAGGCAAAGACAAGAAAGGGAACCTATGGACCAATATCTCTTATGAGGATATATGCAAAAGGTTCAGCCAAACTAGGAAACCAAATGCAGCAACATATAAAAAGGATTATACATCATGACCAAATGAGGTTGCCTCAATAAAGGAAAATGAATTAATGTAATACATCTTGTCACTAAAGGTCAAAAACTACGTGATCCTGCCAACAAATGCAGGAAAAGCACTTGATAAATCCAGTACCCTTTCAAGATAAAAACTCTCAACAGAGTAGGAGTAGAAGACTTCTGCAACCTGATAAAGGCCGACTACAAAATGCAGCTAATATACTTAATGGTGAAAGACTAAAAGATGTTCCCGTAAAATCAGGAACAAGAGGATAACCACTCTAACACCTCTATTCAGCATTAGTAGCTAGGGCAATTAGGCAAGAAAATGAAATAAAAGTCATGTAGATTGGAAAAGAAGAACAAAACTAGGTCTCTTTGTCTGTGATATGATCTGGTATATAGAAAATCCTAAGGAATCCACAGGAAAAACAAATAGAGCTAATACATGAGTTGAGCAAGGTAGCAGGATACAAGATCTGTATACAAAAACCAGTTATATTTCTGTACACTTGGAATTAATAATCCAAAAGTGAAATTAAGCAAAGAATTCTGTTTACAGTAGCATCGAAAAGATTAAAATCTTAGGAGCACATTTAATAAAAGAAGTGTAAGGCTGAACACTAAAAATATCAAGAAAGAAAAGAATATATAAATAAATGGAAGGACATCCATATTAAGGAAACAAAATACTTAATATTGTTAAGATGGTACTTCCCCAGTTGATGTAGATGTTCACCACAATCTGTATCAAAATCCCAGCTGGCTTGATTATGGAAATTGACAAGCTGATCCTAAAAATTATATGGAAGTACAAGGGATCCAGAATTGTGAGAAAAAAAAAAAGCTTTAGAAAGACGAAAGTAAGAGGAATCACTTTTTCTAATTTCAAACTTTACTGCAAAGCTGCAGTAATCAAAGCAGTGTGGTCCTGGCATGATGATGAACACGTGTATATAAGTGGAATTTAGTTGAGAGTCCTTAAATAAACCAATATATGTATGGTCATTTACTTTTTTAATGAGGATGTCAACCCCGTTCATTGAGGGAAGTGGAGGAGGGGAAGAATCTTTTCAACAAATGGTTCTAGGTCAAGTGTATATTCACATGAAAAACAATGGAGTTGGACTTCCACTTCCCACCAACTACAAAAATTAACACAAATTAGATCAAAGACCTAAATGTAAGTGCTTAAACCAAATCTTTTAGAAGGAAGTATATGAGTAAATCTTTGTGACCTTCAATTAGGGTTTGTTTTTTTTTTTAATATGACACCAAAAACACAGGCAACCAAGACAAAATAGATAAGTAGGTCATCATAAAGCTTAAAAAGTTTTGGGATTCACAGGACACAGTCAAGAAGATGGAAAGTCAACATGCAGAATGGGAGAAAATACTTGGGAATCATACCTACGAGGTTCTAGTAGTCAGAATTTATAAAGAACTCCTACAGCTAGAACGCAAAGACAAACTGACCCCATAAAATGTTGGGCAACTAACTTGAATAGGCATTTTTCCAAAGAAGGTTTGTGACTCTTCGATGAGCACGTGAAAAGATGACTGAACAGTATTAGTCATTAGGGAAATGGTCATCAAAAACACTGACAACTTCACACCCTCCAGCATGGCTACAGTGACAAAAGTGGATTAAGAAGTGCTGGTGAGGATTGGGAGACATTGGAACACCCGTGTGTTGCTGTTGGGAATGTAAAACGGTCAGCCACATGGGAAAGTAGTCTCTTGGTTCCTTGCAACATTAAAGTTGGAGTTACCCTACAGCTCAGTAGGGTGCACTCCCTTACGGCCTTTCTGTTTTTGCCCAAATATCACCCTTTTAGTGGGGTTTTGCAATGAGCCATTCTCCCAGCCCTTCCAAGCCTCCTTTCTAACTTCATTTTCTTCCTTAGCAATTTCCACCTTCTGGCATGCCCTGTGATTTACTTATTTTGCAAGCTACCAAAGGGCAGGCTTTTCTTCTCATCCGTTTCCTTCGTAGCTAGCTACATACTCAAGAGAATTGGAAACGTACATCTCACAAAAACTTGTAATGGGTGTTCATAGCATTGTGTATGATAGCCAAAAAGTGGAAACAACCCAAATTTCCCACTATAATCAAGATATACAACATTTATGTTATGTGAAAGATTCTCATTGTTTCCCTTCCTGATCAATTCTCATCCCCATGTCCACCCAAATCCAAACCAACACTGACCAACTTTCTGTCAGTGTAGATTAGATTAGCCTTTTCTATAGTTTTTTAAATATGAAATCATCTCTTATGTACTGTTATGTTTTGCTTTGTTGGTCAATGTAATGATTTTGAGATACATCTGTATTGTTGTGTGTGTCAGTAGTTTGTTCATTTCTTTTGCTAAGTAGTATTGTTTTGTATGGATATACCCTACAAATTTTTATGTATGTCTACATACATAATTTGTGTTTTTGGTCACCTATTGCTGGTCTTTTGTGTTGTTTCCAGTTTGGGGCTATTATGTATGAGTAGAGCTGTTATGAACATTTGTGTGCAAATTCTTGTATGTGCATATATTTGTATTTTTATAGTATGAATACCTAGAGTAGAATTGTTGGGTAGTATCTGCATGTTTAACAATTTTGGGAATTTTACCTGCTTCTTTTCCACTTACTCCCTATCTTTTCCAATCCTTAGTCTTGTCAGTACTTTAAATTCTATATCTGGTTGGCATGTAGTGATGTCTTATTGTGGTTTTAATTTGCATTTCCATGATAACTAAGGATCTTGAGCTTCTTTCATTTACTTTAATTCGTATTTTTTGGAGTGTTTGTCCAAATCTTTATCCATTTGAAAACATTATTTTCTTATGTTTGAAGAGCAACTGTTCTTTATTTTCGATACTAGTCCTTCTGTAACATTAAAAATATTTTTCCCCAGAATGTGACTTACCTATCAATTTTATTAACAATATCTTGCAAGGAGCAAAAGTTTTTAATTTTCATGTATTCCAATTTATCAAATACTTCTTTTATGATTTGTTTTTCATATATTATTCAAGAAATCTTTACCTGCCCCAACGTGGCAGTGTTTTTTGCCTGTTTTTCCTTGACCTTTTATAATTTTTTTCTTTTATGTTTAGATCTATATCCATTTTGAGTTAATTTTTGATTATGGTGTGAGTACGTTTCACGACTCATGTTTTGCCCTATGAATATCCAGTTATTCCAGCACCGTTTAAAAGAGTTAATTTTCTTTCCCCCATTGGATTGCTTTGGCGCCTTTGTCTAAAGTGAAATCATCGTATGGACGTGTGCCTGTTTTGGGTGTCTATTGTTTTTGTCATGTTGGCGTGGAAAGTGGAAGTCTTGCAGTAGGTTTTTTGTATGTGACCTTTATGGAATGGAGGTAATTTTCTTCTGTTCGTAGTTGGCTGCAATTCTTTACTATAAATGGGTGTTCAATTTTGTCAAATGCTTTATCTGAATCTATTGAAGTAATTATTTTTCAAAGCTTTACATTCAGTAAAATTCACTTTTTTGGGTGTATAGTTCTGTGGGATTTGACAAGTACATGTATTTCTATAGCTACTACCACAATCAGGATACAGAGCAGTTCTGTTACCTCAAAAAATTCCCCGATTCTGCCACTGAGTGGACAAACCATAAACCTACCCTTAACAGCTAGCAAGCGCTCATGTATTTTCTGTCCCTACTGTTTGTCTTTTGCAAATTGTCATATAAATAGAATCGTATATATCTTCTGAGTCTGGCTTCTTTCGCTTACCTTAATGCTTGTGGAATTCAGCAGTATTGTGTAGCAATAGTTTGTTCCTTTTTATTGGCGAGTAGTATTCTATTGTATGGATCCCACAGTTTATCCTTTCACTAATTGAAGGGCGTTTGTATTATTTTTCAGATGTTGCTGACTATGTATGAAGCTGCTAGTAACATTGTGTTTAGATTTACGTGTGAACATAAATTTTCATTTCTCTAGCGTCATTTCTAGGATTGGGAAGGCTCTGTCATATTCTAAGTGTGACAGCTTTATAAGAATCTGCCAAACTCTTGTTAGAGTGCCTGTGCTATTTTACTTTCACCAGAAGTGTTTAGAGTTCTAGTTGGTGGGTTTCTTTACCAGTACTTGCTATGGTGAGTTTTAATGTGCCTTTCTCTGATGACTAATGATGCTGAGCGCTTTACATATGTTTACTTACCATCTGTATCTCTTCTTGGATGAAATGATCATATGGTTTTTATCTTTTATTAATATTAATATTTTATTAATGAGTGAGTTAAATTTTATCTTGATTGATTTTTGAATCTTAGCCAACCATTTCTCCCTGGGTTAAACTCACTTTTTATATATCGCTAGATTCAGGTTACTTATATTTTTATGTGTACATTTGTGATTGATATTGGTCTATAATTTTTTAATGTAGTATCTTTTTCAGATTTTGGTATCAAGTACTGGTATATAACATTATAAAATCAGTTGAGTAGTATTCTCAAATCCTCCTTTTAATGAAAGAGTTGGGGTAAGATTGGTATTATTATTCCTTAAAAGTTTGATAAAATTTACTGGTGAAGCAATCCAGGCTTCAAATTTTCTTTGAGTGAAAGTTTTTAGTAATGAATTCAGTTAACATAATCGATGTGGGATTATTCAGATTTTCTATTTGTTTTTGAGCCAATTTTGGCAAGTTATATCTTTCCAGGAATTATTTAATCTAAAACGTGAAATTTATAGATATAGTTGTCTTTATATTTCTTTATTATCCTTTAAACATCTAAAGATCTTTGGTGATGCTTCCCCTTTCATTTCTTATATTGGTACCTTGATATTTGTACATACACTCCAATTTTCTTCTTCATATCATCTTTGTGGTATATCTAGTACCATCCTTTTCCTCTTATCTCTTAGTATCTTTATATTTAAAATGGGAGTGCTATACACAGCATATAATTGCTTTCTTGTTTTCGTCTAAATTAACCATCTCTTTCTAATTTAAATGGAGTGTGGAGAATATTTACATTCAGTGTTTTTGTAAATATGATTGGATTTAAGTTTAAATATTATTTTATCTCTTCCTGCTCCTCTGGGCTCAGTTCAGTATTTTGTGGAACTCTGTTTCATCTACACTGTTAGTTTATTAAAATACTCCCTTGTTTTAAGTTACTTTACTCTTTGTAGTGTGCATCTTTAACATCACAATCGGCCACAAGGAGTATTACGTATTATGTGTAAGGTTCTTGCAACAGTCTGCTTCCGTTTCTAGTACATGCCTTTTGTCCTGTGGTTGTCATGTTTTTTTTGGTTGTTTCTACATGTGACAAATCCCAGAATACATTGTTTTACTTAAGCTGTTCCAATCTCTCTAAGCCTTCGGAAACCTTCCTCTGCCATTTAAGAAGGTACTTGTGGCCACTCTTGTAGTGTGTTTTTCTTGTCAAAATAGCTCAACTGAAACATTTCTCTGTATTTCCTTTTCCGTATAATTCTGGGTTACCCTGGACCACTAGAGACATTCTGGTGACATTGGCAAGGTGAAAACGAAGCAGAAAACATGTTCTTCTGTTTGGCCTGTCAGTGGTCTCAGGACATTGTCTTGGAGCTCATGTGTGTGGTCACTTAACAGCTTGGTAACCATGTTGGCAGGCGGCAGCAGCTGAACCTGGCTTCCCCTGTCCCTGCCAGAGCTCCTCCTTCAGCTTCTGTACCTCTTGGGACATGTGAAGTCTTTAGCTCCATGACAAAGGCACTAGCCTCTCCTGCAGAATTCCCCCATCGTCAAGTGGGAGGATTGGAGGACACAGGATGTCAGCGCCGGTTCCAGTCCATGTTTTTCTAAGATTCTCCTTTGTTCTTGCTTCCCTCACTTCACGTCCAACTTTCTTGTCCAGCTGCCTGCCCTGCTAACTGGAAGTTCCAGAAGCAGACTGAAAAGTGACAGCCTTATGTAGACTTTTTAACCACCTCCTGCTACAATTTACTTATTAACTCGTCTCCTGAGTCCATCCTCTCTGATACCTCTGTATATGCATTATGTGTTTTGCTTCAAACTCTCACTCCTTTAACTTTAGAAGAAATTATTCAATGATAAAATGTCTTCAATTTACCCACATATTTTCGATTTCTTATGTTTTTCATTCTGTTAGGTAGACCCGCTTTTTAAAAATTATTTATTTTTTAAGATTGGCACCTGAGCTAACAACTGTTGCCAATCTTCTTCTTCTTTCTTTCTTTTTTCTTCTTCTTTTCCCCAAAGCCCTCCAGTACATACTTGTACTTTTTAGCTGTAGGTCCTTCAAGTTGTGGCTTGTGGGATGCCACCTCAGCATGGCTTGATCAGCTCTGCCATATCTGTGCCCGGGATTTGAACTGGCGAAACACTGGGTGGCCAAAGTGGAGCCTGCAAACTTAACCACTTGGCCATGGGGCCAACTGCTAGATCCGCGTTTTTTATGTAGTACTATTTTTCTTCTGCTTAAGAACTTCCTTTACCATTTTGTGTAATGTAGGTCTCCTACTGATTAATTCTTTCATTGTCTTTGGAAGTTTTTATTCTTTATTTTTTGACAGATATTGTTGTGTATGGAATTCTAGGTTGAAATTTTTTCTTTTCAGCAGTTTACAGATATTGTTCACTGGCCATCTGGCTGGTATAATTTCTTTTACTTTATTTTAATTGCAGTAATTTTGACTTATAACATTATATAAATTTCAGGTGTACATCATTATATTTTGATTTCTGCGTAAATTACATCTTGTTCACCACCCAAAGGCTAATTACCATCCATCACCATACACATGTGAATCACCCCTTTCTCCCTTCTCCCTCCCTGCTTCCCCTCTGGTATGCACCAATACAATCTGTGTCTCTATGCATTTGTTTTTGTTTTTATCTTCTATTTGACTGGTATAATTTTATGGTAATTCTTACCCTTATTCCTCTGTATCAAATGTGTCTTTTTTCCTTGATTACTTTTAAGATTCTGTTTTTTTATTGTTTTCAGCAATTGCTTAGTGTCTTGGTGTGTGCATTTTGTATGGGTGTTTATCCTGCTTAGCATTTACTGAACTTAAACTTTGATATGTGGATTTCTATTTTATTTCAAATATAGATACATTTTGGCGACTTGGTTCAGTTATTTTTTTCTTCAAATAAATGCTCACCTTTCTTTCTGGGTCTCCATTATACGTATGATAGACCTGTTAATATTGTCCCATAGATCTTTGAAATTTTTTTCCTTTTTTCCGTGTCATCTTTCTTTTATTTCAATTTGGATAGATTGTATTTCTTTGTCTTTATGTTCTCTCATCTTTGCTTCTTTAATATCTAGTCACTTTTTAAATCTCATCCAAGGAAATTTTCATTTCAGATATTGTATTTTTTTCTCTGAAAGTGTCATTTGGTTTATTTTAATATCCCTTTTCTTATCACACTATGTTGAAATTTCCCTTTAAATACCTGAACATAGTTTTTAGACATAATAACTTTTAATATCCTGTCTGCTAGCTCCATTCCCTTTGTCATTTCAGGTTGCACTTTATTAAACTGATACCTCTCTGGGCTATCCAGTATCTTCTGCCAATGTGTTCTCTGGCATTTACTCAAATCATAAACTCCCTGGTTTTTCTTTGGCCGGCTTTGCAGAGTTAGACTGTATGCATACATAGCTTAATGCTGTACAAAAAGTCCATCTGCCTTGGACTGAATGCATACTGAGATGCAGTTTAGCCCCTTCCTCTGTACATCCTGCTGATTGGCAGCTAAATCTGGAGTCTTGATCACACTCGGATTTGCTCTCTTTGAAAAGGTTAAAACTGATGTGTTTTTTCTTTGAACGGATCTCAAGTCTAATTGTCTCCTTTTGTGACTTTAGCAGCCAGTTCTCACTGCCTAGATAATTTAATTCGTTGAGAGTTTCAAAATCGTCATACTCTAATTCTGTGATTTCTTTTCCTTTTCTAACATAAAATTTTTATTGAGGTATAATTAAACTGTACATGTGTAAAGTATATCATTTGATAAGTTTGATACATGTATACATACACCCCTGGAACCATCACGACAATCAACATAATGAACACAGTTCTCGCCTGTCTGTTGGATTCCTAGGGCTTCTATAGAAAATTACCAGAAACCACGTGGTTTAAAATAACAGGAATTTATTGTCTCACAGTTCTTTATTTCAGAAGTGTGAAATCAAGATGTCAGCAGACACTCCAGGGGAGAATCCATTCCTGGCTTTTTTCAGCTTCTGGCTGCTACAAGTGTTCCTTGACTTGTGGCCACATCACTCCAGTGTCTACTTCCATGGTCATATTGCATCCTCCTCTTCTCTCTCAAAACTCTGTCTGCCTGTCTCTAATAAGGGTGCTGATGATTGCGTTTGGACCCTATCAGATTATCCAAGACAAGCTCCACCTCTCAAGATCCTTCACTTAATCACATTTTTCACCGTATAGAGTTCACTCACAGAAGGTAGCATTGCAAGTTGAATCTGTCTTGGGGATAGCATGTTTTTAGCCTAGGATAATCCACAACAGTTTCCTTGTGTCCCTTTGTAATCCATTCTCCTTTCTCTCCCTCCACCTTCCTTAGGCAAGCCCTGATCCACTTTCTACTTTCTGTCACAATAGAGTTGATTGCATTTTCTACAATTACAGCAGAATGATACAATGTGAAGTTTTTCTCTTGTTTCTTTCACCAAGCATAATTATGTTGAGGTTCAACTATGTTTTTATGTGACATTTGAGTTAAATGAATATCTGTTCATCTGTTGATTGACATTTCTAGTTTTTGGCAATAACAAAGATGCTATGGACATCTGTTTATAAGCTTTGGTATGGACATATGCTTTCAGTTCTTTTGGGCAAATACCTAGGAGTTGGATGCCTAGATTGTATGGTCGATATATGTTTAAATTTGTAAGATTTTAACTTTAGATTTAGATAATTAAAATTATAGATTTTAATTTATAAGACAATCTTTTGCTTTGTTGTTATACCATTTCATATCCCTAGCAGCTCTCAGAGTGTTCTGGATCCTCCATATCTTATGAACAATTGGTATGGTCAGCCTTTTTAATTTTGACCTTTCAGATAAGTGTATAGTGGCATTTCATTGCGGTTTTAATTTGCTTTGCCATAATGACTTGATGTTGAGTATCTTATTTGTTGTCTTCCTTGGTGCACTATCTTTTAAAATCTTTTACCTGTTCCATTAGGTTGTTTGTTTTCATATCGAACTTGAGTTATTTCTATAGTCTACATAAAAATACCCTTTTTGACTATTATTTACTGTGATTTTTCTTTTCATTCTTGTGATGGTGTCTTTGGAAGAACACAAGTTTTTAAGTTTCACAAAAATCCAATTTATCAATTTATTCTTTGTGAATCATGGTTTTTGGTGGTGTATCTTAAGAATTCTTTGCCAAGCCCAATGTCACAGATATTTTCCCCTATTTTCTTCCAGAAGTTTTACACTTTTATGTTTTACATTCAGGTCTGTGATCTGTTTTTAGTTCATTTTTGTTCATCAACATATGGATTCTTTTTTTTTTTGCGTATGGCCATCCCAGTTGTTCTCACATCATTTTGTAAAAAACTGTCCTTTCCTCACTCTATTGCCTTTGCACACTGATGAAAGGAAGTTGTCCATATATGTATGGATCTACTTCTGATTATGTGTTCCATTGATTGGTGTGTGTTGACATCAATACTAAACTTGCTGATTACTGTGTCTTCATAATAAGTCTTATTATTAAGTAGTGTTGTCCTCCTACTGTGGTCTTCTTTTCAAAGTTGTTTTGTCTATTCTAGGTTCTTTGCATGTCCCTCTCAATTTCAGGATCAGCTTGTCAATTTCATCATCAACAAAAAGTCTACTGCGATTTTTATTAGAATTACATTTAAATTATAGATCGATTTAGCAATAATTATTGATAATCTTAACAATACCAACTTTTTCATCCCATGAACATGGTGTACCTCTCCATTTATTTAGATCTTTAACTTTTCTCAGCAGTTTTGTAGTTTTTAGTTTACAAGTCTTATACTGCAGTTTTGTGGGTTTTAGTGTACAAGTCTTACACTTCTTTTGTGAGATTCATACTTCAATTTTTTGGATTTTTGATGCTACTGTAAATTGTATTTTTAAAATTTGAATTCCTGAGTGTTCTCTAATATTTACATATTGGTCATGTATGCTTCAATCTTGCTATACTCAATTATTATTTTCTAGTAGCTGTTTTGTCAATTACATTTGACTTTCTACACCTATGATAAGTAATCTGTGATTAAAGAGATTTTTGTTTCTTAATTTCTCTCCTGCATGCTTTTGTTTTCTTGCTTTATTGCACAGCCTAGAACCTGTAGTCCAATGTTAAGTAGAAGTGGTGAGGGCATGGCTTTGAATGTGGTAAGCATTCTTTCTCTCACCATTAGATACGATGTTAGCTGTGGGGTTTTGGCAGATGGTCTTTATCAGGTTGAGTTCTTTTTTCCTCGTTTGTTGTGTGTTTTTATCAGGGATGCATTTTGTTAAATGCTGTTTTGTTTTCTGGGTTTGTTTTTCTTGTTTTTTTTTTTTTTTAAAGATTTTATTTTTTCCTTTTTCTCCCCAAAGCCTCCCAGTACATAGTTGTATATTCTTAGTTGTGGGTCCTTCTAATTATGGTATGTGGGACGCTGCCTCAACGTGGTTTGATGAGCGGTGCCATGTCCACGCCCAGGATTTGAACCAACGAAACACTGGGCTGCCTGCAGCGGAGCGCACAAACTCAACCACTCAGCCACGGGGCCAGCCCCCTGGGTTTGGTTTTTTTTTTTTTTGCATCTTTAGACTTGATCGATATGGGGGGTTTTTCCTTTTATTTTGTTAATGTAGTGACGTATATTGATTGAATTTTCAAATATTAAACCAATATCATATTCCTTGGATTGGTCATTGCTATGCTATGAATATTTGTGTCCCTGTCAACATACGATGAAATCCTTACCCCCAAAGATGATGGCGTTAGGAGGTGGGGCCTTTGGGAGATGCTTAGACCTTGAGGGTAGAGCCCATATGAGTGGGATGAGTGTTCTTATAAAGAGACCCACAGAGATACCCCTCCCCTTCCACCATGTGAGGACCGAGTGAGAAGGCACTGGCTGTGACCCAGGAAGAGGGCCCTCACCAGAACGTGACTGTGCCTAGTGTCTTGATCTGGGACTTCCCAGCCTCCAGAACTGTGAGAAATAAATTTCTGTTGTCTATAAGCTACCCAGTCTTTTGGATTTTGCTGTAATAACTTGAATAGATTCAGACAGGCATGGTGTATTATCTTTTTTAATGTATTGATGGATTCTGTTTGCTAAGATATTGTTCAGTATTTTGCATATATGTCTACAATGTTTTGTAGTGTGAATTTCCACTTCTTGTATTGTTTTGTTGTTTTTTGGTATCAGAGTAACTGGCTACATAGAGTGATTCAGTCATCATCAATTTTCTGGAAAAGTTTGTTTAAAATTGGTACTACTTCTTCATGAAATATCTGGAACAACTCAGCAGTGAAGCTACCTACCCTTGGGATTTTCTTTGTGGGAAGGTTTTCCACTACCAGTTTAAATGGCTTACTCGGTATAGTGTTGTCACACTGATTTATACCTTCTCATGCATGTGTCGTCGTTGGTAAGGCTGGGTGTTGTACTGATCCATATGCAAATACAAATTAGGGAATTTCCTTCTCTGGCTGTTTCCATACCAGGATTCCTCCCTCACTTTCCAGTTTGGCAGTGCTCCCTCCATTGTTCTGGTAGCCAGAATTATATTGGAGTTTCTGTTGGAAGTTTTGTAGCCCATGCTTGCCTCACCATAACTGGGACCTACCCTTGAGGCAAGGACATGAGAGTGAGTAAAGAAGCAAGAAGCTCAGCTCAGTCTGGGTTGCTCGGAAATGTTTTGACTTATTTCCAAAACCCTCCTGCTTTTATTTTGCTGTCCTTATGGGGTTAATTTTTGTATCTTGTCAAGTGTTTGTGGTTGAAATCAGTGGAGGGGCGGGTGGGGGGGGGTGGGTGGCCAGTCTAGGCTGGAGGGACTTAACGCCACCATGCTGGAACTACACCTCCTTCAATTAAGGAGTTATTTAATGATTAAAAGTAGCTTTTTTTCTCTTGCACCCTTGCTCATTCCTTGCTTTTCATTGCCTGGTTTATATGTATCACAATCATTTTTATGCTACTATTTTTGCAATTTTGGTTGGTCATAGCTCTCTGAATCTTTGAAGTCTTCCTCTTTTTGGAATATGATTTCTAGGCCTACTTTTCCCGCTCACTTTCTAAATTTTCCCTTTGTCCAACTATTCTGTGCCTATATTTTAGCTGTGGATGTTGAGAAATTACCATATAGATGTTAAAGTGTGTTTACTACAGCTGTCTTTTCTGGAAGCTTTTTTCCGCCATCCGGTTGGTTTAGGCTTCTCTTCTGTGATCAATTTTGATAAATTTTTTTAGAAAGTTGTCCATTCTTTCAAAAGTGTTCACGTAGTACTCTTGTAATTTAAATAAATTCCTCTGTGCTTCTTATTTTCCTCTTTTCATTTCTTGTTTTTGTTTTTACTCTCTTTTTTGGTTGGTTTACCTAATATTTCGTGTAACAGTTTTTTAAAGCTCTAGCTCTTTGATTGATTTGTTAATGCTACTGTCTTCTCACTCATTATATTCTGCTTTTATCTTGATTTCTCTGGTTTCCTCTACTTTGTTGTTTATTTGCTACCTATTGGGCTTTGATCCTTAACTCATTTTTTTTTAATAGGGAAAGTTTAAGTTTGGAGTTCTCTGAGTGGTGAAATTGTGTGCCGAAGATTCTAGTGTGTGCTTATTTTCTATATAGTCGTCTATAGAATTCTTCCATTTCAGTTTTCTCTTTCCATAGCAATGCAGCATTTTTGGAGAGGGCTGTACCGTCCTGCGTGGGAGGACTTTTGGTTTTCTAATATTTGTTTTTGATTTCTGTTGTTACTCTGTTTTGAATAGTGTTGTTAAGATTGTTTCTGCTTTTTGTACACATACCTGTACTCTAGTCACAAGAAGATATTTTTTTGCCCCCAAGTCATAGACTCCTCATTAAGCACTTTCAATTTTGCTCAAGATTTCACTGCATATAGACCTTTATCCTTCAATTCACAACTGCCAACTCTTTTTCATATAATTCTGGGCACTTTCCTCTAGACTCGGTTGTATAATTCAGGTTCCCTCTTTTGCGCCAAGTTCCTAAATGTTCAAAATATCGTAAGACATAGTATGTGTCAGAAAATTGATTAACATACTCTGCTTAGGCTTAGTAAAATGGTTGGCCTTGGTTAAAAGGGAAAGCAAGAGAGGGAGCTGAGAAAAGATATAAGGAATAAGACAGATTGAACAGCTGTCCAGTAGTAAATAATAAAATCTTATAAGAGGATAACTAAGTAAAGATTCTCAGTATCTTAATTGTTACAAAGAGTGAAGCAGAGCACAGATGGCTGTGCATAGGAGGGAGTGAACCACAGTGATGGAAATGTGTATTTTTAAGGGAATTGTGCTTGAAGAATGATCATGTATAAATAATTCCCTTTTTAAATGTAATATGTGTATATATTTTAGATGGAAGTGGTATTTTGCAGCTGGCTGGTACTGGCTCTCTAAGGACAGTGTTATACATATCCTAAGTCTGAGTACATTCATATTATGTTGATAGCTTGAAGTTGCCTGTGGTGGGAGTATTTACACTGTAGACATTGGCAAACACTACAGATCAGGGCTGGAGGTGTTTTGTATGTGTCTCTAGAGCTGGTTGTTAAACGTTTACCAGCGCTCTACTGCAGAATCTTATTTTCTGAACTTTCCTTTTATGTTTTCAAGTTTTATAACTGTATATTAGAGTTCTTTAAATCATCTTTAATGGATGAGATTTTCAATTTTGTCTTAATTATAGGACATTTTCTGATCAATAAAACAATTTGTTTTTCATTTTTGTTTTAGATTTGGAATCAAGATATGAAATAATCAGCTCTGGAAAAATGTACATTTATACAAAACATTCATCTCTTACTCTACAGCACAGAATTAATAATGGAGAGAAACCCTATGAATGTAAAGAATGTGGGAAGACCTTTAGGCGTCCTACAGACCTTAGAGTACATCACATAATCCATACTGGTGAGAAACCATATGAATGTAAGGAATGTGGCAAGGCCTTTAGTCGTCTTACAGATCTCAGAGTACATCAGAGAATTCATACTGGTGAGAAACCCTATGAATGTGAAGAATGTGGGAAGGCCTTTAGTCGTGCCTCAAACCTTGCTCAACATGGAAGAGTTCACACTGGTGAGAAATCCTATGTATGTCAGAAATGTGAGAAGGCCTTTAGTGATGTTGGAACACTTAGAATACATCAGAGAATTCATACTGGTGAGAAACCCTATGAATGTAAGGAATGTGGGAAGGCCTTTAGTCAAGCCTCCAATCTTATACAACATGACAGAATTCACACTGGTGAAAAACCCTATGAATGTAAAGATTGTGGGAAGGCCTTTAGTCATGCCTCACATCTTGTTAGACATGAGAGAATTCACACTGGTGAGAAACCCTATGCATGTAAAGAATGTGGGAAGGCTTTTAGGAGTAGCCATCAACTTACTATACATCATAGATTTCATAGTGGTGAGAAACCCTATGAATGTAAGGAATGCGGGAAGGCCTTTAGTGTGTATGGACGGCTTACTCGGCATCAGAGTATTCATAGTGGTAAGAAACCCTTTGAATGTAACAAATGTGGGAAGTCCTTTAGACTCAGTTCAAGCCTCAAAGTACATCGGAGTATTCATACTGGTGAGAAGCCCTTTGAGTGTAACAGATGTGGGAAGTCCTTTAGGCTTAGTTCAATGCTTAAAGTACATCACAGAATTCATACAGGAGAGAGACCTTATGGAATATATGTATAGTAGACACTGGAATTATACCACTGAGAAACAATTTAAATGAAGAGGATGTGAGAAGGCTTTTTCAGGAAGGCTCATAAGGCATCAAATAATTTATAGACTCATGAAGTCCTTGGAATTTAAATAGTGTTTAAAGTTTTTCAGTTATGACCCAAATATTGTTCACATTCGGAGAATTTGTGTTGTATTTTATAAGAAAGTCTTTTATGGCATTCCTGTTGTTTCACTTTTGACTGAGCGTGCAGGCTGTGGAGCCAAGGTCACAAGGCAGATAAGTACCACTCAAGAAAGAGACCAGTGCATCATTTGAAGTCATGGAGAACAGAAAACGTACACACCAGATCAAGTGGTATAAAGTTTACTTACAGCAAAAGAGGAGATGGAATGCACAAGATCTGATTGCAGTGTGTCGGTAACTTGTGGCCAGCAAATCAACTCCACGTCTGACAGGGCTGATGAGCTGCACACAACCCACTTTGTGCTGCAGGGGCAAGACACCAACCCTTCCCTGTGAGGTCTGACATCCAGAAAACTGGGTGCATGCCTGATGGCCATTGAGTCCTATGATTAACGAGAACAAAGGAGTAAACATTAAGTCTGACACAGGGAAAGGTATTCCCACACAAGGCAATAAACCCATCAGAGGCTGTAAGGGCTCTTTGTCTTTTGGTCAAGAGGTGTTGCTGGCCCAACAAGGCCTATTCTTTTTCTTTCCCCCAGCTTTAGTGAGGTATAATTGACGAAATTATAAGTGTAAGGTGTGCAAGTGGTGCTAAGGGGGAAATTTATAGCTATAAATGCTTATATTAAAAAAAAACAAGGGGCTGGCCCGGTGGCACAGTGGTTAAATTTGTGCATTCTGCTTTGGCAGCCTGGTGTTCGCTGGTTCGTATCCCAGGTGCAGACCTGCACACCACTGCTCTGGCAGGCATCCCACATTGAAAGTAGAGGAAGACGGGCACAGATGTTAGCTCAGAGCCAGTCTTCCTCAACAAAAAGAGGAGGATTGGCAGCAGATGTTAGCTCAGGGCTAATCTTCCTCTAAAAAAACAAGAAAGATCTCAAATCAGCAACCTAACTTTACAACTTAAGGATCTAGAGAAAAAACAAACTAAATTCAAAGCTAACAGAATGAAGGAAATAATAAAGATTAGAGCAGTAATAAATGAAATAGCGAAAATCATGAAACCAAAAGTTGGTTTTCCAAAAAGACCAACAAAATTGACAAGCCTTTAGCTAGATGGACTAAGAAAAAAAGAGGAGACTCAAATTACAAATTCACAAGTGAAAGTGGGGACATTGCTACAAATTCTACAGAAATAAATGGATTCTAAGAGAGAAATTTAAACAATTTTATGCCAGATAATATGATAACCTAGATGAAATGGACGAATTCCTAGAAACATAAATCCTACCAAGACTTAATAATGAAGAAATGAGAGATCTGAGTAGAGTAGTACATAGTCTATAACTAGTAAAGACATTGACTCAGTAATAAGAAATCTCTCGACAGAGAAAAGCCCTGGACCTGATGGCTTCACTGTTGACTTCTACCAAACATTTAAAGAAGAACCAATACTAATCCCTCTCGAACTTTTCCAAACAATCGAAGAGGAGGAAATACTGACTCGTTCTAGGAGGCCAGTAATACGTGTTACCAAAGCAAGTCAAAGACACCACAAGAAAGAAAACAACAGAACAGTATTCCTTATGAACATTGATGCAAAAATACTAGCAAACAGAGTTCAGCAGCATATTAAAAGGATTGTACACCATCACCGAATGAAATTTATTTCTGGAATGCTAGGATAGTTCTGCATGTGAAAATTGACCAATAATATGTCACATCAACAAAATGAAGGAAAACAACCACACGATCATCTCACTTGATGCAGAAAAAGCATTTAACAAAATTCAGCATCCTTTCATGAGAAAAACACACAAAAAACAGAAAGAAACTATCTCCATGTAATAAAAGTTACATATGAAAAACCCACAGCAAACCAAATACTTGATGGTGAAAGACAAAGCTTTTCATCTAAAATGGGAAAGAAGGGAAGGATGCCCACTTTCACCACTTCTGTTTAACATTGTGCTGGAATTTCTAGCCAGATCAAAGGCAAGGGAAAGAAGTCGAAGGCATCCACATTAGAAAGGAAAAAGTAAAATTATCTCATTGCAGGTGATATAATGATATGTGTGGAAAATCCTGAGGACTCCATAGAAAAGCTGTTAGATTTAATAAATGAATTCAACAGAGTAGCAGGATACAAAGTCAACACAGAAATATCACTTACATTTCTATACACTAACGACAGTATGAAAAGGATATTTCAAAAACAGTTCCATTTACAACAGCATCAAAAAGAATGAAATACTGGGGCTGGCCTGGTAGTGCAGCAGATAAGTTCGTGCACACTGCCTTGGCGGCCCAGGGTTCGCTGTTTTGGATCCTGGCCACAACCTACATACTGCTTACCAAGCCATGCTGTGGTAGGCGTCCCACATACAAAATAGAGGAAGATGAGCACAGATGTTAGCTCAGGGCCAAACTTCCTCAGCCAAAAAAAAAAAAGAGATTGGCAGCTCAGAGCTAGTCTTCCTGAAAAAAAAAAAAAGAATGAAATACTTAGGAATTAACCAAGGAGGTCAGAGATTTGGACAATGAAAACTATAAAACATTGGTGCAGGAAACTAAAGAAGACATAAATAAATGGAAACACATCCTGTGTTCATGGATACAAGTCTTAATGTTGTTAAAATATCAGTCTTACCCAAAGAAATATACAGATTCAATACAAGTCCTATCAAAATCCCAATGATATACTTTTTTTGCAGGCATACAAAACCCATCCTAAAATTCATTTGGAATCTCAAGGGAGCTCATATTGCCAAAACAATCTTGAAAAAGAATAAAATCAGTGGACTCTCAGTTCCTGGTTTCAAAACTTAACACAAAACTATAATAATCAGAGTAGTGTGGTCTTGGCACAAAGACAGACATGTATAGACCAACAGAATAGAATAAAGAGCCCAGAAATAAACCTTCACGTATATAGCCAAGTGATTTTTGACAAGGCTGCCAAAACCATTCAGGGGGAAAGGACAGTCCTTGCAAAATATTGTGCTGTGACAACTGGATATCCACATGTAAAAGAATGAAGTTGGACCCTTCTCTAACACCGTACAAAAATTATATCAATGGATCAAGGACCTAAATGTTAAGACCTAAAACAGTAAAACTATTAGAATAAAGCATAGGACAAAAGGTTCATGATGTAGGATTTGGCAATGATTTCTTGGATGTGACACCAAAGGCGCAGGTAACAAAAGAAAAAATAGACAAATTGCACTTCATAAAAATTAAATTTTGTGCATCAGAAGACATTATCCTTCTGAAATAATACCATTGAAGGTAATGCAATATCATTTTCAACATGTCCTTTTTGCAAATCACTTTGCTATAGCTACACATCTTCATTAGAAGAGAATGTGTGGGTCATTGTTGCCTAAAAGATAAAAGACACTATCCATGGAGTAAAAAGGCACCCCAAAGCATGAGAGAAAATATTTGCAAATCATATATCTGATAAGCGATTAATATCCAGAATATAGAGAAATTTTAAAAAGTCAACAACAAAGAAACAACCCAACTCAAAAATTGGCAAAGGACTTGAATAGACATTTCTCTGAAGAAAAATATATGATTGTGCAATGAGTACGTGAAAAGATGCTTAATATCACTAATCATTAAGGCAATGCAAGTCAAAACTACAGTGAGATACCATCTCATACCCATTAGGATGGGCCACTATATTAAAAAGAAAAGGACAAGTGTTGGTGAGGATGTAGAGAAATTAGAACCCTTCTGCATTGTTGGTGGGAATGTAAAATGGTACAGCTGTTGTGGAAAACAGTATTGAGGTTCCTCAAAAGATGAAAAATAGAATTACATATGATCCAGCAATTCCACTGGTGGGTATATACCCCCCAAATTGAAATTGGGGTCTCAAAGAGATAGTTCTATACCCACGTTCGTAGCAGCATAGTTCACAATAACTGAAAGATGGAAGAAACCCAACTGTCCCTCATTAGATGAATGGATAAGCCAAATGTGATATTTACATAAAATGGACTACTCTTCAGCCTTAAAAAGGAAGGAAATTCTGCACTATGCTACAACCTGGGTAAACCTTGAGGACATAGTAAATGAAATAAGCTGTCACAAAAGGCAAATATTCTGTGATTCCACTTACATGAGGTACTTAGAGTGGGCAAATTCATGACTAGAACTTGTAATGGTGGCTATCAGTGGCTAGAGGGAGGGGGCGACGGGATGTTATTTCACTGTTTCACAGTTTCACTGTTACAAAATGAAGAGTTATGGGGATGATAGTGGTGATGGCTGCACAACAGTGTCAATGAATTTAATACCACTGAACTGTATACTTAAAAATGGTTCAGATGGGAAGTTTTATGTTGTGTGTATTTAAAACAGCAACAACAGGGGCTGGCCCCGTGGCCGAGTGGTTAAGTTCGCGCGCTCCGCTGCAGGCGGCCCAGTGTTTCGTTAGTTCGAATCCTGGGCGCGGACATGGCACTGCTCATCAGACCACGCTGAGGCAGCGTCCCACATGCCACAACTAGAAGAACCCACAACGAAGAATACACAACTATGTACCAGGGGGCTTTGGGGATAAAAAGGAAAAAATAAAATCTTTAAAAAAA
>NC_060279.1:99122994-99139759 GCF_021613505.1 Equus quagga | reverse complement strand
AAAAAAAAAAAAACAGCAACAACAACAGAATAGCACAGACTAGGTAGCTTAAACAGCAGAAATTGATTTTCTCAGTTCTGGAGACCAGAAAATCAAGATGTCAGCAGGTTTAGCTGCTTCTGAGGCCTCTCTCCTTGGCTTGCAGATGGCTGCCTTCTTGTTCCGTCCTCACATGGCCTTTTCTCTGTGCCTGTGCATCTCTGGTGTCTCTCTATGTCCTTATAGGGGAGTTAGTGAGATTGGATTAGGGCTCGTCCAAATGACCTCATTTTAACATAATTACCTCTTTAACGTCGTATCTCCAAATACGTTGTGAGGTACTGGGGGGGTCAGCATTTCAACATGTGAATTTTGAGGAGACATTTAAATCCATAACTGTTCAGACTGATAGAGCATGGCCCAAGGTCTCAGGCATACACAAACACTGTTTTTAGGCAGGATATCCCAAGGGCTCAGAGGTTATCTCCCAGGAGCTGGTCGTGGGTCAGTCCTTTCTTGGAGTGTGCAGAGTTTGGGCAAACCAAGGGTGACGTGTTAACCATTACACACACCATGTAAGCACTAACGAAAAGAAAGCGCTTATTAAGAAAATATGCATAACTAGAGATAAAGAGGGGCATAGTGATAAAAACGTGAACTCACCAGAAATCTACAATTTAAAGTTTTGTATGAACCTGATAACTTAAAAATTTATAAAGTAGAAATTAACAACACGAACAGAAGAAATAATAAAAAATTGGCAGTTATAGTGGAAGACTTTAACCCCCCTCCCTCAGTATGTGAGAGGACGAGCAGACAAAACTCAATAAAGAGAAGATCTGAATAACATGATTAACAAACTTGACATATGTAGGATGTCATACCCAATAATGACAGAAACAGTATTTTCCTGTGCATATGGAACATTATAAAAATCTATCACGTGGTTGAACCATAAGTTCCAACACATTTTAAAAGATTAGAATTGTTCAGATTACGTCCTAGGAGTAAAGAGGATCTTATCTGTTAGAGTATCTACAAAAGACCTTCTGAATCATGAGGTATTGAAAACTTTCCCCTGAGATTTGGAATGAGACACAATGTCCATAATCACCACCATTACTGAACATTGTATTGGAGAGCTCAGCCAGTGCAAACGGCAAATAGAAAAAGACCTAAAGGTTGGAAAGGAAGAAATAAAGTAGTCATTAATGTGTACAGAGGATATCTAAAAGAATTGCAGGCAACTTAGTGGAATTAATGTGTGAAATTAGTAAGGTTGCTGGCTATAATGTTAATATTTTTTAATTTGTGCTTATATGTACCAGCAACAAACAATTTTAAGTAATATTTTTAAATTATCATTTACAGTAGTATTAAAAAATATCAAATACCTAGTAATAAATCTAACAAGAGACATGCAAAACCTCTACATAGGACATTATGAACATGATTGAGAGAAATTAAAGTATACCTAAATAAATGAAGGGATATATACCATGTTTGTGGATTAGAAGACTCAATATTGAAGTAATTTCAGTTTTCTGGAATCTGAGCTATATATTTAATGCACACTGCTCCCCCTCTCCCCCAAATCAGCAGGTTTGTGTAGCTGACAAGCAGATTCTAAAATCTACTTGAAATTGTAAAGGACCAAGAAAAGGTAATATGAATTTCAAGAAGGAGGAAGAGAGAGGAACAACAAGAAACCTGGATAGTTTGTCCTAACAAGGGTCAAGACTCACTGTAAAGCTACGGTAGTTATCCAGTGTAGCCTTAGTCAAGGATAGGCAAATAGATCACTGGAACTGAAGAGTCCAGAAACAGGCCCACGCCTGTCTGACAAAGAGAACACTTTGTTATAAATTGGGAGAACAAGAAACTTGTCTAAAACTATTGTTCTGTGAATTGAATACATGTATGGAAAAAAATCTTGATGCCTACTTTACCCCACTGGCTGGATGCACGCACGCGCACAAGCACACGCACCCCCTTCATTCATAAGAGTTGAAGAACTAAATCTGAGGAATAAACAATAAAGTTGTAGGGAAAAAATATCTTTATGACATTTGGAGTTGATAGTAATTTCTTAAATGTAAAAAGCATTGAGAAAGAAAATTGATAAATTTGATTACATTGAACGTGAGAGCTTTTATTTGTCAAAAGACACATAAGTGATTTTGCAAGAGGGTGAAAAGGAAACCCACAGTGGGAAAAGATATTTGCAGTGCATATATCTGACAAAGGCCACCTGTCCAGAATATATAAAGAACTTCTCCAAATCAATAAGAAAAAACCAATAGAAAAATGGGGAAAAGACATGAACTGCACACAAGAGGGATATCCAGATGACCCAAAAACGTGAGAAGGTGCTCACCCTGGTGAGTTATCAGGGAAATGAAAGTTAAAACCACAGTGTAATAGCCCCACACACCTAGGTAAATGGCTAAAGATCTTAAAACACGAGTTGTTACAGCGAGACTGTGGAGCAGTTGTGTTGCTGGCAATATAACTTTGTACTACTTAGGGAGACTTGCTGTGTCCACTAAGGCTGAGCATCCAGATACCCAATGACACAAAAGTTCCACTTCTAGATATTTGCCGAGCAGAAGTGCATACATTTGTTCACCAGGACTTGAGCAGGGATGTTCATGGCAGCATAATGGATGCAAAATGGTGGTATATTCACTAATCTCTGTTGGCAGAGGTTGCAATAGTGGCTGCCACTCTGGGAGGAGGACTAATGATGGAGAGGTTATGAGGCTTGTGGGTGTTTTTCCATTTCTTAATCTGAGTGAAGGTGAGAGTTTACTGGGTCTGTATAATTGTGATTTGTGCACTTTTCTGTATATTGTATGTCAATAAAATATTAAAACAAGATGTACAATGTCATGTTTTGATATACATATATATTGTGAAATGATTACAAGTTAACGTGTTTATCATCTCATTTGGTTACCATTTCGTTTGTGTGTGTGTTTGTGGTGGGAATATTTTGGATCACTCTTAGCCGGTTTATACAGTACAGAATTGTAACTGCAGTCATCATGCTGTCCCTTAGATCCCTAGAACTTATTTGTCTTATAACTGAAAGTTTATATTTCTTGACAGGCATCTCCCCATTTCCCCCAGCCTCTGGCAACCACCATTGTACTCTCTCTTTCAATGAGTTTGACTTTTTTAGATACCAGGTATAAGTGAGATCATACAGTGTTTGTCTTTCTCTGTGTTACTTATTTCACTTAGCATAATGCTGTAAAGTTTGATTCATGTCAGAAATTACAGAATTTTGTTTTTGAAGGCTGAATGATGTTCCGTTGTGTATAGAGACATTTTCTGTATCCATTCTGTGTCAGTTGCCGGACACTTAGGTTGTTTCTATGTCTTGGCTGTTGTGAATAATGCTGCAGTGAACAGGGGGGTGCAGATATCTCTGAGATAATGGTTTCCTTCAGATACATACCCAGAAGTAGGATTGATGGATCATATGGTAATTCTATTATTAATTTATTGAGGAACTTCCATACTGTTTCCGATAATGGCAGTATCAATTTACGTTCTCACTAATAGTGCACAAGGGTTCCCTTTTCTCCACATGCTAACCAACACTGATCCCTTGTCTTTTTGATAATAGCTATTCTAAGAAGTGTGAGGTGATATCGTGGTTTTAATGTGCATTTCCCTGATGGTTGGTGATATTGAGCATGTTTTCGTGTACCCATTGGCCATTTGTATGTATTCGTTGGAAAAATGTGTATTCAGGTCCTTTGCCTGTTTTTCAATCAGAATTTTTTTCAGTGTTGAGTTGTGTGAGTCCCTTATGTAATTTAGAGATTACCCCTTATTAGATATATGGTTTGCAGACATTTTCTCCCATTCTGTAGGGTATGTTTTCATTTGTTGATTGTTTGCCATGGAGAAGCTTTTTAGTGTGAGGTAGCTTCTCTTTACTTTCAGCTTTTGTTGCCTGTTCTTTTGATGTCATATCCAAAAAAATCATTGCCAAAGCCAATGTTTAGGATCTTTTTTCCTATATTTTCTTCTAGAAATTTTACACTTTCAGATCTTAAATTCAAGTCATCTAGGAGCTGGCCCCGTGGCCGAGTGGTTAAGTTCGCGCGCTCCGCTGCAGGCGGCCCAGTGTTTCGTTGGTTCGAATCCTGGGGGCGGACATGGCACTGCTCATCAGACCACGCTGAGGCAGCGTCTCACATGCCACAACTAGAAGGACGCACAACGAAGAATGTACAATTATGTACCGAGGGGCTTTGGGGAGAAAAAGGAAAAAATAAAATCTTTAAAAGAAAAAAAAAATTCAAGTCATCTATTTCAAGTTACTTTTTGTGAGTAGAATAAGAAAAGCATCCAATTTCATTCAATCGCTTGCATGTGAATATCCACTTTTCTAAACACCGTTTATTGAAGAGACTATCCTTTCCCCATTGTGTATTCTTGGCACCCTTGTCAAATATAGTTGACTAGTACATGCATGGGTTTATTTCTAGGCTCTTGATTCCAGTCCATTGGTGTATGTGTCTGTTTTCATGTCAGTGCCATACTGTTTTGATTACTATCAGTGTGAGGTATTAGTTTGAAATCTGGAAGTGTGGTGCTTGGTTATTCTTTCTCAAGATTGCTTTAGATACTTGGGCTCGTCTGTGATTCCATATGAATTTTAGGATTTTTCTGTTTCTGTGGAAAATGCTATTGGAATTTTAATAGGGAGTATGTTGAATCTTACATTGCTCTTGCTATTGTGGACATTTTTTTTTTTAATTTTATTTTTCCTCTTTCACCCCAAAGCCCCCCGGTACATAGTTGTATATTTTTAGTTGTGGGTCCTTCCAGCTGTGGCATGTGGGATGCCGTCTGAGCATGGCTTGATGAGCGGTGCCATGTCTGTGCCCAGGATCCAAACCCACGAAACTCTGGGCTGCTGAAGTGGAGCGCACGAACTTAGCCATTCGGCCGCGGGGCCAGCCCCTATTCTGGACATTTTAACAATAGTAATTCCAACCCATGAACATAAGATATCTTTCCATTTATTTGTCTTCTTCAATTGCTTTCCTCAGTATCTTATACTTTTCATTGTATAAATCTTTCACTTCCTAGGTTAAATTTGTTCCTAAGTATTGTATTGTTTTTGATGACATTGTACTGGGATTGTTTGCTTTATTTCTTTTTCAGATAGTTCATTGTTAGTGTATAGAAACACAACTGATTTTTGTATATTGATTTTGTATCCTGCAACTTAAGTCATTTATTAGTTCTAACAGTTTTTTTTGGTAGACTCCAGGGTTCATTATGATGTGGCCAAGTTGGGGTCAAAAGACTGCATGCACGAGACTGCCTTTCCCAACACTGTATTTAGGGGTTCTCAGAATATTTATACTAGAGGCAAATTAAGAGAATGTGTGAAACCATTATTCTTTACAACTTGTCTATAAAATTCTTCCAGGACCAATCAATTATTATTAAATTTCAGTAAGTTTAGACCACAGAAAACCTCTGTTATTCTAGCAGGTGTGGGAGATATTGTACGTATCTTAAGTGTCGTGGTGGTTTTCCACAGTTTACAGCCTGTGTGTCATTGGGCCAGATATTTATCCGGCCTGGGGGAACTTTGTAAATGGTGATAACATAGCTACATTATAGTGCTGTTGTTAGAAGTAAATGAGTTTGTTCTTGTAGAAATCTTAGGAAACGATTTGGCATATATTCTGTGTTCAGTAAACATTAGCCACTGTTTCTAATATTACCATTATTTGTGGTGGTGTTAGTGGACTCTTATGAGATTGTGAAATAAGAAATATCTGCTGTCGGTTCCTGACACAGGGCTTCTAAAAGCCTTCTAATCTCCTAAGTAGTAAGAGCACTAGGACCATCTTTTGTTCCATTGAGCCACTCTGGGTGGGCTCCGGGATGGCTGTTGGATGGAGACTTGTTACTAGACAGACCAAGCCATGATTAGAAGCTTGGAATTTTCAGTCCCACCCCCGCACCACCACTTCTGTCGAGAGGGGAGATGGTCTGGCAATGGAGTGAGTAATTGATCATGTATGGTGAGGAAGCCTCCATAAAATCCCAGTAGTAGGGATTTGGAGAGCTTCCAGTTTGGCAAACACACTCATGTACAGGGGCGGGGGTTGACGCACCCCTAACTTCACAGGGACAGAAGCTGCTGTCCTTGGTACCCTCCCAGACCTCATCCTATGTATCCCTTCATGTGGCTGTTCATCTGTATCCTTTACCATAACCTTTAATAAACTAGTAAACATAAGTGTTGCCCTGAGTCCTCTAGCAAATTAATTGAACCTGAGGTCATGGAAACATCCAATTTGTAGCCAAATCAACAGAAGTTATGGGTAACCTGGGACCCACTACTTGCCATTGGCATCTGAAGTAGGGTAGGAGCAGTCCCGTGGGACTGAGCCCTTTACCTGTGGCATCTGGCACTGTCTCCAGGTGGGACACACAGCTGCTGTGGCAGAGAATTGCTTGCTGTGGGGAAACCCTCCACACATTTGGTGACGAGAAGTGTTGTGAGTGTTCTATGTGGGAAGTACAGGAGGCACGCGGGAGAGACACAGGAGAGAGAACTGGGCTTTTCCTTACTCAGGGGGAGACTGACCTGAGGTTTTTCCTTATATAAGACTCTGGATTTAATGAATTTAGAAAAGTTTTGTGTAACTACTTATCTGTTTTTGAATTTCAATTAATTCTGGACACACTGCTTGAATGTAAAAAACATGAGAACATCTTCATTTGGCTCTTAAGGTGAATCAAACACTTACTCCTTGAATGAAATTTAGATTTATACATTTACAAAGTGTAAAAATGTTTTACATACTCAGTAATTTACTTTCTTTGCAATTCAAAATTGATTAGAAATTTACATAAAGATACCCGTTTTGCAATTTTCCTGTACTACTTAATATAAGAAGTTTTAAACATATACAAAAGTTGTTATAACAGTACATGAAATATATTAATATATTTCTATAGTAGCTTTCTACTTCCTGTATATTTGCAATAGAATTTGAGAGTCATACAAATCGTGACATTGCATCTCCTAAAAAAGACAATTTCCTTCCTACCCAAAGTGACAATCACACATAAAATCAATAGTAACTACATATTCCAGTGTCAACCCATGTTCAGATTTTTTCAATTTTCCCAGGGATGTCTTATATAACTACTTATTTTCAAAATAGTCTCCAGTCAAAGTTTATGCGTTTGATTATTATGACTAATTGTTTTGAAACTAGCTGGCAAACTTTGGACCACAGACCGAATGCAACTGCCACCTGTTTTTGTAAAGTCCTATTGCATCACTGTGTACTCATTTGTTTACGTGTTATCTGTGGCTGCTTTCTTGGTACCATAGAAGAGTTGAGTGGCTGTCACAGAGACCATATGGCCCACAAAACCTACAATATTTACTATTTACAGTCTTCACCTATCCAGAAGAAGTTTGCCACCTCTTCGTTTAAAAATCTCTGCAGGGGCTGGCCCAGTGGCATAGCAGTTAAGTTTGCGCGCTCCACTTTGACGGCCCTGGGTTTGCCGGGTGGGATCCTGTGCGTGGACCTAGGCACCTCTCATCAAGCCATGCTGTGGCATGTGTCCCACCTACAAAATAGAGGAAGATGGGCACAGATATTACCTTAGGGCCAATCTTCCTCAGCAAAAAGAGGAGGATTGGCAGCGGATGTTAGCTCAGGCCTAATCTTACTCAGAAAAAACCTCTGCTGTTTTTTCAAGACTTTGGTTTTTTGAAGAGTGCAGGAAAGTTGTCTCATCGAATGCCACACATTCTTTGATTTTATTTTTATCTTATTTTTCACAGTTCCAGTAAATGTAAAGTTAGGTTTTATTGGGTTCTAATTGAGAAAGTTTTACTTCATCAGTAATGTTGTATACATTAAAAGTCATATAATGTTGGGTTTTCCCAGTATTAAAGATACTTAATGTTATCACTTGGTTATAGTGGTGACTGCTAGATGTCAACAGTGTAGAGATCTATTTTAGTTCTTAATCTGTGTGATAATGTTTTGTCACCTTCTTTTCAAACTTTATAATCTCATGTAATCATGCTGAAGTAATAGCAAATTAAAATTGAAATTAAGGCCTATTCAGAAAAGAATGAAAAAGGAAAGAATGAAAAGCCTGTATGTCAGAACAGTGGGATATTGCCAATCCTCTACTCCTTGCAAATTCAATGCGTCCAGGAAACCAAGAATGAATGATAGCACTTTGCTTCTGTTCAGCACTCTATTCCCAGCCCCTGTTCAATGTACGTTACTTTGCAGGCTTTGATGAAGTTGATAAATATTGAATAGGCATTCAATATACAAAGCTAGAAAAACAACAAACCCTAAGCCAATTTAAGGCAACAATTGATACAAATGAAGAATTAGACCTTAATGATTAGTAATCAAAATAGTGCTTTGTCAAACTTTTTTGTCCCCCCCTCTTTTCACAGGGTAAAGGGAAAGAAAATCTAGAAGTACATTTTAATAATCTGAAGTGAAACAGTAATCTCAAAGGTGTGCTGTCTTCTCCAAGACCGTGCAGGCTTGACGATTTGCTACAAGGACTCATGGGCATTCAGCCGATTCAGAAGAGCTGCTCTACTCAAGTTTAAGGTTTATTAGAGTGAATGACACAGATTAAAGGGAAAAGTCACATGAGCAATGTCTAGGAGGTGGCCGGCACAGGCTTCCAGGTGTCCCCTCTTGTTAGAATTACGTGGGAACATGCTTAATCCTTCCAGTAATTATTTGTGACAACACGTACATGGCGCAAAATACAGAAGCTCATCTGAACCTTGTGTCCATGATTTTCACTGGGGGTCTTGTAGGCATGCAGTGTCCACCTGACTGAATTCAGCTACCCATCTCCAGGCCCTCAGAGGTCAAAATGATGTGGCTGGCTGAGGACCTTGGGCTACAGAAACAGGCGTTCACCGTAATTTGCATTGTTAGCATTAACTCTCTGGTCAAACCAGTAGAGCATGTCGAGGCACATAGTCCAAGGACTCAGGTCATCTCCCAGAGCCAGCCAAGGGCCATTCCTCCTTAACTCAGCCCTTCCTTGGATGCACACTGAGCTCCATGTGGCTGCTGAGTTAGCTCTTTATTGTCCAGTTAGGCAGTTTTCAGCATTCTGGTTCAGATGACCTGACTGCTTAAATACATTATACAGTGTCCATGTAAGAAATGAGAGATACGGAGATAATATTAGGACACAGAAACTGTTTCAGAAATACTGTCAGTAGGAAAATCAGCTTACAAAACGATATGTATAATGATAGTATTTGCAAAAGACTTGGATATTTCAATATAGAATTACAGACCATTGGTCTTAAGTAGGCAGAAAAAGTCTGGAGTGTTATATACCCATATGTTAACAGTGCTTCTCTTGGGTTTTGATCTTGCTGGAAGTTTTTTGTTTAAATATAATTTTTTGTTCAGTGGCCATGCCTCAATTGAAATATGTATATATGTGAGTGCTTTTTATGATTTAAGAGGAAGCTATTTTTATGTTTCAAGTGAAAAGTTGATTTATTGAAACCATCTCTGCTTGGTGTTAGACAGATACACTAAATGGAGATTGTTTTACTGGATTCCTGTTGTTTCCTTCAGTTTCTCAGTACCTAAACTTCCTCTGGGATTTCCATGTATGGTCACGCGTGCTGGATTTCTGTCAAAAACGGGGAGGGCCCTGAGTAGGGTCTAATACATATTGATGGTGCTCTCACTACCACATCCTTTTGCAGGTCTTCTTTACAGAAATATTTCCCACCGTGTTAGTCGTGATATACGCCAGACAGCTGCTGAATTATCTTGTCCCATTAGTCTCACTTTCCATCTAACATCATTCGAATAAAAACTGTAAGTATAGCTGTCCAGCATAAATTCCTTCCCTGCACCCCCATCTCATCAGCGGAGCTTAATTTAATCGTGCTCTGATCAGGGCAGCTGTAGTTAGAGTGACATCATGACCTTATCAAATCCCAAGTCACCTCACCTGAAGCTTGCTCGGGGCCCTTAAGCCTTCAGACTTACTGAGACGTTACCTTACTGCTTCACAAGGCACTTTAAAGTCGCAACTATGTCATTTTAGTCCTTATATCCCCTCAAATACTATGATTGCAGGATCTGGCCTACGGTAGGCACTTAGTAAAGGTCTGGTTGTTTTACCCCAAATTCTACTTCTAGCAATCAACTTAAGGAAATATCTATAGAAATTCTATAACAAAATTAATGCATAAGGATGTTCAACAGATGTTTTTGATAACCAAAACTTAGAAACAAAGATCTAACAGTAGGCAATAGGTTAATAAATTTGCCTCTGCCATGTGATGACAAATATACCATTGTTAATTATAATGATTTTGCTGTGGATTAACTGATGAAGAATTGCTGAGTCAGGAAAGGAGGCTTAAAATAAGTATACATGATTGGAAATGGTGTGTTGTTGAAATTGAGAAAATAGGATCTGTCATCAGGTTTTTAAAATATGAAACGAGGTCATAGTGTTCATGACTTCTTAGTGCCTTGTTTTTGTCATCTATTAAAACATAGAATATGAACATCACCTACTAAATATGAATATTGTGGAGAAGATTATAAGAAATGTAATAGTATTTTATACTACTCTATTAATATGTTAGCTGTTTTTGCTTGTGTGAAGAACATTACATAACCCCAAATTGATTACTATAAATGAAACTTAATGCTATTTTTTCTTAATATTGGTATTTATTATAATAAAATTCATGTTTCTCATGCTTGCTATTTCTTATAACACTCACCCAAAGAAAAAAAAATCAGGAGCTAGGTTTGAGAATGCATTTATTTATTCTTAAAAAAAAATCCAAAAGATTCAGCAAATTCGTTTCTAGGAAAGATGAGGAGGAAATTTTCCCTTCCCCTAACTTCATTAGCAGGAAAGAAACATTTATGAATCATAAATGGTCAAACGATCTGATCTGATCAAGTGTCAACTTGAGAACATTAACAAGAGGCTGAATACCCTTATGATGTAGAATAAGAAGATGTGTGTAAATATAATTGTGACTTATTCTCTATTCTTTCCCTATATACTGTTCCTGGAAATTTATTTGGAGCACACCTAAAAACCAGAGATTATTGTAAAGTTTTGTAACACGAACCATACATATCTTTTTAAAACTTGTATTCTGAAGAACTATGACACATTTTTATCTTATTTGATAATTTGGTGCCCTGTTAATTAAATTAATGGTATTTCTACCCTTTAAAATGTATACGTATGGAAGGTATTTCAAACAAGAAGTTGATTCTCACCTCCTTTCTCTAGTCACATACAGAGATATATGATGAAATCCATGGACTCCTTTTGCAGACCCAGCATGATTCTTGGGGTTTTTTTCTCCTTATATGTTAAATTAGTATGATTTCACTCTGCACAAACAAAAAATAAACATACATTCAAAGGAAAAAGTGGAAAAAAATATTAAGTTTGTCATGATGGAGGGAATGTTTAACTTTATTTTTCATAAATTCCTTACAATATTGAATTTTTGCCATACTTACATGAATTGCATCACCAGAAAATATATTGTAAAGTTATATCAATGATATTTGAAAAAGTCATAGAGGAAAAAACGTTATAGACGAGGTTGGTTGTTCCAGCAATTAGGAAACCTGAATCTTATGTCTGGCATGGCAAATCAGTAGAACTGAAACATGTTATACCTACAATCCTTGATACTCTAAATCTCCACAAAACAATTACTTCCACTGCAAGATTTTACCAAGAATAAACACAATCCAGGTAAGTGGTATTTGCATATTGAATCAGAGAGCAAATGAAAAGTAGAACAGTGTTTGGTATCCATAGTTGCTCAATAAATGTAGTCACGCTCCTCCTCTACTTCAGGACGTATACAAATACATGAAATATTATCTTGTGCACAGTCCTTCCAAAATGGCATACAAAACTATAATATTAAATGGTACTTAATACAATTTAAACTTTTTTGAATATTCCTGTTTATAAATATTATTAGTATATATTTTCCTTCTTATGCCTCACTAAATGAAATAGAGGAAATGAGGGAGAAAGGAAAGAAATTTCTATAATCATCAAGTTCTTAAGGTAATATTTTTAATGTGAATGACCAGCTCAGACTGACCTCAAGCTCCATAAGTTCCGATCTGATTGGCTCAATACTTCAAAGAAGGGTGACTGAGTACTCGCCAAGATGATGTTGCCAGAGTTCCCTTCACTCAGGCTCTTTTCTCTGATGGTCTGTTGTGGACTGAATGCTTCTGTCCCCCAAAATTCATACGTTGAAACCCTCCCCTCTATTGTGATGGTATTAGGAGGTGGGGTCTTTGGGAAGCAATTAGGATTCGATGAGACCCTGAGGATGGAGCCCCCGTGAATGGGATTGGTGTCCTTGTAAGAGTCCCCGGAGAGCTTGCTGTCACTCCTCCATGTGCGCGTACAGTGAGGAGTCAGCAGTCTGCAGCCTGGAAGAGGGCTCTCATGAGAAGCCCAGCGTGCTGAGCACGCTGGTCTTGGCCTGTGCCACCTCCAGGCCTGTGAGGGATAGATTTCCATTGTTTGTAAGCCACTCAGCCTATGAGATTCCGTTACGACAGCCCGAACCAAGACGTGAAATCCTACCGAGCAAAGTTAATATTTATTCCTCATGATTCTCTGGAGAAGAATGAAAAAATCCTGAATACTGCCAGTGTTATTAATAACAGAAATTTGAGTGTGAGTGCATGTTTTGGCTTGTGTTGGGTGCGGAGGGT
Organism: Equus quagga; assembly: GCF_021613505.1. Lineage (NCBI taxonomy): Eukaryota > Metazoa > Chordata > Mammalia > Perissodactyla > Equidae > Equus > Equus quagga. The sequence goes on along the minus strand of NC_060279.1, from coordinate 99,126,968 downwards.
CTCCTTTCACAATTATGAAAGTACAGAAGTTTATTAAATACCGAACTTCCCATAGATCAGCCTTTGGGTCTCCTCTTGGGTCTAGATTGACTGCCGGTGTTCCCTTGATGTTCTTCTCTTTAAATTCCTGCGATTCAGGCCATTTTGCTCTCCCTCATCGCTGGCACATCAGTAACTGGAACCCTGAGGGTTGTCTCTTTGTTTTGATTCTAGTTTCTTTTGCATTGCAGAAGCTCTTTAGTCTGATGAATTCCCACTTGTTTATTTTTTGTTTTGTTTCCCTTGTCTGAGAGGACATAGTATTTGAAAAGATCCTTTTTAGTTGGATGTCAAAGAGAGTACTACCGATATTATGTTCCAGGAGTTTTACAGTTTCAGGAAATAGAATACCCGTATTGTTTTTTATTGTACAGGTGTATTATGAATGATTAGGCTCTCCTTTATGTTTTCATTTCCAAATTGTGAGATAATATTAATTTTAATAATGAAATTACTAAAGAATATTTCAAGTTGCTTCCTCCTTTCTCCTGTATTGTAAGGCCTAAAATTCCATGTGTTGTCAATGTCTTTGAGCATCACAGGGTCCCAAAGCCCTAACCATGAGTTCCCCTGCTCTAATCAGATATGTCCCTCCCCCCACTAGGAAAGCTCCCAACCAGCTAGTTCCCGTGTCAGCCAGACCAGCTGCACCCCACTGGGTCCTCGGCCTAATGGGCTTCAGCTCCTTACCAGCCCACAAAATTATTCAAGCAAGCCAATCACATCTTCCCATGGAAATCAGAGGGCACCTTGTCCTCTTGTTAGCACAAAGCCTGCCTCCCACAGCCCCTGCCGGTTTACTCTGCCCCCAAGTGCGACCACCCTGTGGCATGTGGTGTCCTCCTCCCCCAGGATGTAAGGTTGTGTGACTAATAAACTGCTGTCCATCTGATTTATCCAGTGTCTGGATGTGGTGTGTTCAGGCATCTCCAGAACCTAGGGTGGGAGTCCCTCTGTCACCAGGAGAGTGAAGAGGACGCCAACAAAACACCTCACTACCCATTGGTATTGCCGTTTCGTGAGCTTTCTGTGTCCACACTGCATAGGATCCTTACAGAACTCAAACATGAAATAGAGATGTTAGATTCTGTTCAGAACCTAGTTTTTATGTGTCTGAAGTTGAGCTACCCAGGAGTATCTTAGGAATATGTCTGTGAAGGAAATTTCATTTTGCTGAATCTGCAAACCTAAGACGGATATTATTACACTATTGCCCTATCATAAGACAGATGAGGCTGAAATTCCAGGTATAGAATCCTCATTAAACTAGACCCAAAAGGAAAAAGACTGAGATGATTTTCTAGGTTGGGAGAAAGTGGAGCATTAGAGTAAGAAGAACTGAGAGTCAAAATGAGTTGAGGTGGTTGAGGAAACAGACACTCATACACTGGGGTGAAAATGTAAAATGGTGCGGTCATGCTAAGGAGAAACCTGTCAACACCACAAGTTAAAATTCACAGAGCAAATCCACGTTTGAGAATTTACCTTACGTATAAACCTATAAACAAGCAAACTGATAGTTGCGTTGGGATATTAATTAGAGCATTGCTTTTAAGAAAACATAGGACATTCCTTAACATACATTATTAGAAAACTTGTTTCTTACACTAGGGTACAGCCATTTGGCCTCAGGCAGCTGTTGGAAATGATGACACTCCCATGTGCTGATTTAGAAACACTTGTGTGTGAAGAAAAAGAAATACATACATATATGCGTGTATAACATATAAATGTATTTGAAATTATATATGCATATAATATACACATATATTTATATTGATACTTACATTTCTGTGTATTGTGTGTGTGTGTGTATATATATATATGTATGTATGTATACAGCAAGTGCATATTTGTATGTGAAAATAACTTCTCCAGAAGGACACACACCAACACCAACATGTTGTTGACTCTGAGCTGAGCTATTGTATGACTGGGATACGTGTCAGGAATGGTTGCTTATCTTTCTATTTAAACATTTTAATGCCTTTTGAATTGTTATGCATTACATATTTCAAATAGGTAATAGTGGTGATAACTGAAATATGGGCATCCTTTGATGACTAACTGTAGACTTCCCATTTGCTCAGCATTCTCATGAATCTAAACACATATGGACCAATGCTGATTCTTCTGATAGCACCTTCTTCTCCGATTTTAAGCTGTGGCCACAATTTATCTTACTATCCAGATGCTTAAGAAGAAGAATATTTTTCAAAGGAATCTCATAGCCAGGAATACAAATTAAAGATGTTTCTCAATTTCTGGCTTCTATGCAGTCAAGCCCACTCCAAATACAATACAACAGAGAGGGATGAAAAAATTTGCTGTAGCAAAAGGCAGTCTCAGGGCTGGCCCTGTGGCCGAGTGGTTAAGTTCATGTGCTGCACTTCAGTGGCCAGGGTTTCACCGGTTCGGATCCTGGTCGCAGACTAGCACCACTCATGAAGCCATGCTGAGGCAGCGTCCCACATAGCAGAGCTAGAAGGACTTACAGCTAGAATATACAACTATGTACTGGGGGCATCGGGGAGAAGAAGAAGAAAAAATGAAGATTGGCCACAGATGTTGGCTCAGGTGCGAATCTTTAAAAAAAAAAAAAATCTGTCTCTGGTGGGCATGATATTGTGAAAAAAAGTAATTTTTTTCTAATTTTCAAACACCTCCTACAGTCTGTGATCTTAAAAAGGAGCCAAATTTGCTCTCTCCTTTTCTTCAATAAGACATTGTACAGTAGAGTCTCACTTCATCCAGCTTGTCTCACCTGGAAACATGGGTTTGCCACTAAACAGTCTAACTTTGTACCCTGTTTTGACCTCAGAAGGTTCAACTCTAAAACGGAAATATCATAGTGAGCATCTGTGACATTTCAGATGTAATCAGCATTTTAGGACCAAGATGCACACACACCTGAACATGTGAGCACATGCACACACCCACACATAGACACACAAATATAGAATATGGATAGGGTGTGAACCCATGTCCAGGAGCTCACGCCCAGGCAAGCTCGCAATGGTCCTTGGGGTCACATTACTATTTTTGTTTCTGCCCAAGGACTGAAGTGGGGGTGGGGGTGGGGTCATCTGCCTGCTGTAAGACAGGCCAATAGCCAAGAGGCAAGGGGGTAGGAGAGAAAGGGTTTTATTACAGCTTGCTAGCAAGGGGGAAGATGGCTGTCTAATGTCCAAAAGAGCCACCTCACGAAGAAAGACTACAGGCCACTTACGTAGGGGGCTGGTCTCTGGCTCAGGGAGGCCTCCCTCTCATCTCCAGGTGGGGACAGACATTTGGTCCCAGTTCCCAATAGTCTTTTGTTTTACTGGATATGCATCAGAGACCAGAGCAACGCCCTATACCCTGACTGCTGCCTGACTCCCACTAGGCTCCTACAGTTAACATCTCCCTGGAGCCTGGGTCACCATGGTAATGGTCATGCGAGCTGCTTTTCAGGAATTAGAACCCCTTGTCACTCCAGACTGGTTGAGACCACCAACCCATCAACTGGGCGCCAGCAGATGTCTGATAAGGGACCTTTTGAAGTCAAGAGGCCAAAACCTCCACCCTCAGATCATGCTAACGCCCAGATTTTGTGAGCACGCATGCTGTGAAGAGGCATGGAGTCTGACTACGCTTGTGTAGACCATCAATAACCTCACCCCTCCTCACCTCCAATCACCTCTCTCCACATTTCAGACCACCTTGGCCCCATCCCATAAATATCCCTGAGTCCCTCTTTTCCAGGAAACAGATTTGAGACTCATTCTCTGGCTCCCTCACATGGATGCCTGGTGAGTAAAAGTTTTTCTCTGCTGCGATCTCATACTCTCGGTGTTTGGCTTTCCTGGCAGCAGGCAAAAACGAACCTGCCACAGTAACATCCCCTTCCCGAACCCTCCAGTCCCTCCCACACGGAGGCGCCTCCTCCACCGGGA
>NC_060279.1:99116675-99122286 GCF_021613505.1 Equus quagga | reverse complement strand
GCTGCGCGCCGTCACAGGGCCGCGGCCGTGGAGGGTGGGGCGTCGTCCTCCCTCAGCGCTGTGTTTATTCTGGATCGTTCGCCCTTAAGATTTTTGTAGATCGGAAGTATGAAGTTAATGTCATGAGTGTTTGCACGTCTAATTACTAGACAGATGCTGAAGTTTTTCGGAACAGGAGTTCGGAACCAGGGGTCCCTAATATTTGTGGGTTTACAGGGATCACAGAGCCCTCGTAGTTGTATAGAGAATTCCTCTATGCTTTGTAAAAATGCATTTTTCTACGATGTACATAACCCAACAGATTTGGATCTGGGTTTTTGATCTGCAAAGATTGTTATACGTTCAGATGGTTTTGTGCAAAATTAATGATCAAGATAATGGGAATGGCTAAGAAAATCACTGCCATCCATGGGGTAGAATATTATGCCGATAATAAAATTTCTGTTCATAAGAGTTAGTCATTGGAAGAAAAAAATGGGTATGATCCAATGTTAAGCAGCCTTGATATTGTAGATAATAGTACTTAAGAAAATTGGAAATTATATATGCAGCTCATTTTGAAAAGAGAATTTTATACAAACTTTTTGAAAGGATTGTATCCAAAATGTTGGTTTAATCAGTTATTTAGAGAGGAAAAGAAGTTTAGCCACATTTATCGAGCATCTTCTGTGTACTCAAAACTTTTCTACGTATTTGGTGTACATATTCTCATTAATTTGCAGAGGCAGTATCTGTGTCCATTAATGTTAAAGTATTTATAGTGCAATGTCTCTTAATTGTATCAGTGTAGTGCAGCTAAAGAATATTCAAGAACAGTAAGTAGTATTTGTTTCGATCACATTGATTTTTCACGACAGGCCTAATATCTGCAAATTTTTTTTTTTTTAAAGATTGACAGCTCAGCTAACAACTGTTTGCCAATCTTTTTTTTCCCCCTGCTTTTTCTCCCTCAAATCCCCCCAGTACATAGTTGCATATTTTGGTTGTGGGTCCTTCTAGTTGTGGCACGTGGGACGCCACCTCATCGTGGTCTGATGAGTGGTGCCATCAGGATTCAAACTGGGGAAACCCCGGGCCACCGAAGCGAAGTGCGTGAACTTAACCACTCAGCCGCAGGGCCGGCCCCTCTACAGATTTTTTAAATGAGGAAAATATAGCCTCTTCCCAAAGTGATGTCTATAAATATTTTTAATACTTTCAAATATCTTTATGTTGTATGTATGATGGAATGAATGCAGGCTTATTACAAAAAAGTTTTATTTCCTAAGGAATTTATTAAGAAGAAAGCAAGAATGGCGGGTAATCTGTCTAGAGTTAATCTCTTTTAATATTTTAGTGTATATTTTTCCAGTATTTATTTTTCCATTTCCATGTGGCTTTGTTTCGGCAGAATAGAATTGGTCAAATAAAGGAAAAAAAAGAGTCCAGCTAGTAGTTTGAAACAGAAGTCTACTTCAGTCGTAGGTTCCTTTATATCTCTGTGTGTGTAGAGAGAAGAGGAGAGGGCCAGGAATTTGTTTGAAAAGCATTCCAGTAAACCTTTTAGTTCATAGAAATGTTATTTAAAACTTGTTACGTGTACACCATATTACTAAATAAGACACCCTTTCAGAATTGTTAGTTTAGAGATTTAAGGTTACTTTCAGAAAAAAATAAGACTGGGGCCAGCCCTGTGGCCGAGTGGTTAAGTTCGCACGCTCCACTTTGGTGGCCCAGGGTTTCCCCAGTTTGAATCCTGGGCACCGCTCATCAGGCCATGCTGAGGTGGCATCCCACGTGCCACAACTAGAAGGACCCACAACTAAAATATACAACTATATACTGGGGAGATTTGGGGAGAAAAAGCAGAAAGAAAAACAAGAAGAAAAGAAGATTGGCAACAGTTGTTAGCTCAGGTGCCAATCTTTAAAAAAAGAAAAAAGTAGGACTAATCTCTGATTTCTAGGTGTCTTGCAAGTACAAATACCTCCAAACATAGTTATTATACCAGAAAATAAAGGTTATATTTACAAATCTTTATATAACTCTTCATATTCTGCAGAAAAATAAGATTCATTCTCCAGTTAATGTTTGCAGCTTTATCATGCTGTTCTTGGAACAAGTATATGATGCTGAACAGAGTTTTTCTTGCTGTCTGTAGCTGCTGGGGACTGAGGAAGGGGACATTTTCTCTTTTTCTGTCCGTTAAACTGTCTCTTTAACTAATGATTTTATTAAGCAGAATTCTGTTTTCTCAAGTGGAGGTCCTGAAATTTTAAAAATTAGAATTATAAGAAAGAAAAAGCCCAAGGAGCACAGTTTCAGTATAATAAAAACAGGAAGCCCCAGAATTAACTTCTTTTTATAATGAAAGATTAAGGCACATGGAATAATTTTCATCTTCAATGATGGTAGCTGATTTCCATTAGTCATCATGATACACATTTTAGTATTTATATGGATTATCTCACTAAGTCTCCAAGGTAGTCATATGTCATAGGGGATACGCTTATCCCTGCTTTGCTGATGAATAGACAGGCGCTGAGATGTTTTTAACTCTCACAGCTCAGAGCTCAATATCACTTCCTGAAAGTCTGAAAACAATGCCTGTTTCTTAATTTCAGCAGGATATCACTTCTTAATTTATGCATCCTTCTTTAAACCTGCCTTCTTCGCCAAGCAATTCTTTTAATATTGTTTTCCATCTATTATACGGCTTAATATTATCCTTATTAATAATGGTATAGTATGTCACAATATAGCAGAGCATAATATATTTGACCTGTTTTCCTACCGTGAGATTTTTCTGTTTTTAAATTTGGACTATCAAAAATCATTCTCTAATGAATATCCTTGTGCGTATATTTTGAAACCTGCTATGTTATTTCCTTTAAAAATTTTGTAGAAGTGGTGTTTTGCGGTCAAAAATTATATTTTAATTGTCTACAATATGCTAGGCCTGGAAAGTAATATTTGGAGTAATATAATCACTAAAAAGACATAATTGCTTCCTTCAAAGCACTTGTAATCTATAAAGGACGTTAAAATTGGCATAGGAGTAATTGTAAGGTAGCATGTGATAAAGGCCACTGGAGAGATTTAGCTGGCTTGCCTTGTGAGTTCACAGAAATGAGACATCAGTGTGACTGAGTGACAGTCGGGATATGAAGAAATTATACTGAGCGCATGGGATCTGTGTGGCAATAAATAGATTTTATACTATAATCTTTACATCTTGTAAATTTCATCAGTGATGTTAGGTGTGTAATAGATTTCATCAGTGATATTAGATGCACGGCAGAATTAATAGATAAGATAATTCAGCAGCTGTCTGAAGGATATCACGACAAAACTGACAGGTTTAGAAACAATTCTGTCAAAAGCTCTGAAATAAAGCTGCATGGAGACTGTCATCAATTTACAAAAGAGATTACTCAGGGACAGTTCCCCAATTTTTTGTAGATAGAATTCCAGCATACCAACATGAGAAGAAATGATAAAGTGAGTTGAGGTATTGGGATCCAGAGGAAACAAACAAAATATAAGCCATTTAGAAAAACAATCTGAACTTAAAGCACAAAGAACTTGATGGAAGTCTCCAACTTAGTGAATTAAAAACACACATATTTCAAGTTGCTGTGTCAACTGTTACAATGATTATGAAGTAAACTTTAAAAGAGTCAAGATGTAAGCAAAAAGAAAGAGAATGCTGAGGTCAAATTCTGATCATGGCAAAGGTGTATTTTACATCTTCACTAGTCTTATTTGTTTCATGTATTGACTAGAAACAACTGAATAAACAATGATTTCTTTCTTTTTTTCCTTTTTTTTAAGATTGGCACCTGAGCTAACAACTGTTGCCAATTTTCCTCTTTTTTTTTTTTCTTTTTCTCCCCAAACCTCCCCGGTACATAGTTGCATGTTTTAGTTGTGGGTCCTCCTAGTTGTGGCATGTGGGACGCCGCCTCAACATGGCCTGATGAGCGGTGCCATTTCTGCACCCAGGATCTGAACCGGCGAAACCCTGGGCCACCAAAGCGGAGCGTGTGAACTTAACCACTCAGCCACGGGGCCGGTCCCAGTGATCCGTTTCTAAAACCAGCTCCCCCCAAAAAAAACAATTCAAAACATAAACAAAAATATAAAAACTGTAAATATATAGCCATATAAATTTCCAGACTTTTTCTGTCTTCTGTTTTATGATTATCTGTCTGCCATTCTTCTCTCTGTATTGATTAGTATATTTTTATATCTTATAAAAATAAATATATGGGTCAACCTGATTTTTCTGTTGACATTATGTATGAAATATTTTCCATGTACTTAAATGTTCTTCTGAACTTATACATTTTAATGACTACTTTATATTTTGTACAGTGTTGGCATGGCGTATGTTTAGTAAGCTTTGCTAGATAGACTCAGAATGCCGAACATTCCTTGTCCATCGCTAATATTTTGATCGACTTTATCCAATTTCAAGGCCATAAAAGAGGTTCTGGTTTGGGTGATGCGGCCTCTTTTCGGTCTTGAAGTTGGCAGTGGGAAGAGGAAGGTCTGCGCAGTGCAAGGCAGAGCCGGCCACTCTCAGGTCCACATCAGCCTCACCAGAGTGGCGCACTGGGCAGAGAATTTCCTGCTGAAGTATCTGGGTCTGGCTTCAATGCAGAAATGACTCTGCAGCTGAGACCCTGGGAATTGGGTGGGGCACTGGATTTGTCCAGAATCTTCATTTATCCAGATTGTGTGTGATGCGAGGTGATTGGGAACATGTTGTGGAAGAGCATAGTGGTAACATTAACTCAATTCCTGCGGGGACACTAAAGCACAGCTGGTCTCAAGGTCTTTCTCTTCTCCCAGGTCCGGGATTTGTGGACTCTGCTCTAATGGCAGAGGAACCCAAAGGACCGGTCAGCTCTTGCAGGTCTAAAACCATGGCCCATGTAAGTTGATGTTTATTTCCTTGTTGAAATATGTTTGTTTTTTAGGTCATATCGGTATTTTCATCAATTTTCCTGCAGTTCCTAAAAGAAAGGCCCCGCAAATAACCTGCTTCCCAGCTCTTGTTCCACAGAGCAGTGACGCCAGATTACCTGGCGCCCTCTCTGTGTGGCCCATTCTTAAGTAACTGGGGTTCATGTAATTATTGACCAAATTATTCAGCGTATTTTAAGTGCCCATTCTTTTGTTGAGGGCAGGCATGGAGTAGTGAAGCAGTTCAGTTCTTTAAGTAAAGCTTTATGCAGTGCGGGTCAGGTCTGCAGTATGGTGAGATGCAGACGGTGGTTCTGTTTAACTGTCCGCAATAAGACTGACATATTCTGCATCCCTGACATTTCCAGAAGATGAGGTGAAATTTGTCATTGAGTGACCCAAATCTTAATGTAGGGAGAAATCTCATGCTTGGTATGGATTAGTGTATGATTGGGGCTTTTAACATGGAGCTCATGGATTTGGTAGGAAAGCCATGAGACATGAGGCTATTTTGTTGTTGAATGAGACATGCTAAGCTTGGGTGACGTCTGTATAATTGACCAACCTTCTTCAATATCCTTTAACTCAATGTATGATCTACTACTGTATAATTAATTACCCTGAAACATAGTGTCATAAAGCAGTAAGCATTTATCTCACA
>NC_060279.1:99116264-99116499 GCF_021613505.1 Equus quagga | reverse complement strand
GGTGAGAAGGTGCAGACCCGAAAGGACGGGCGTGCAGATCAGGAATTGTCCCCGCCGCGGGCTCCTGGGGGCATCTGGGTGGAGACTCCAAGAACAGGCTTCCTCCCGGGGCCTGTGCCCCCCGGGACTTCTCGGGGGTCGTGTGCATGGTTGAGAGCGACCGCGTTCCCTGAGCTCCGAGCGCGGGAACTGCCGCGAGTCTGACCCGGATTCCAGGCTCTTCTCCCTTCCGTGT
>NC_060279.1:99113778-99116254 GCF_021613505.1 Equus quagga | reverse complement strand
AGAGGATTTCCTGAAGACGTAAACACCAGGAGGTGGCGATCATTGGTAACCAGTGAAGTTACCTCCCACAGTCAGAATAAAGGAAGTGTTTAGTGAGAAATGGTAAATGGCAACAGAACTGAATGGCATATGTAGTAGGTGAAAACAGAATCTTGGAATTGGGGAAGACTTTCCAAATTGTGCATCTAACTGTATAAATTATTAAATATGATACATCCATAAAATACAATGTCACATGCCAAAAAATACATGGATCTAGTGAAGCGAGTCAAATGTTGATGGTAAGATTTGATATAGTAAAGTAGTTGGTGCTTGAAGAAAGTCTTAATTTTATGCAATTTTCTAAAGTTTGGATAAAAACATCCCATGGTTAAATGTCTCTCTTCCCTTCAAAGAAAAGTATTCCTCAATAACCCACATTTATTGAGAATTTATGAGGCAAAAACCATTTCTACATTATTCTTGTATACACTTATTTATTTAGTAGGGAAACATTATTATTTTGTCTTTTTCCAAAAGTTTTCAATATTTAGAAGTATCCCAGAGTATGGAAAATGTTTTGCCTATACCAGCAGGCTTCTTTAAAATTATATATGCATTCTGCTTCAGTTTCCTCCTACTTCATAGATTTCCAGCCTACAGGTTTTCCAGATTGCTCTTTTCCTGCATAGAAGTCCTTCATCTCCTCTGCTCCCACGTTGAAAATATTTTCTTCAGTTTCCCCAGTAATGCATGTATTTCCTGTTTCAGGGATCATTGACGTTCAGCGATGTGGCCATAGACTTCTCTCAGCAGGAGTGGGAAGGTCTCGACCCTGTTCAGAAGACTTTGTACCAGGACGTGATGATGGAGAACTATAGAAACCTCATCTCACTGGGTATGTTTATCCGCCTCAGATAATTTAGATTAATTTAGAATCTGTTGTATCGGCTATGTGTTTTTTCCACTGCGATTTTCAGGGTGGCTTTTCAAGAAACTAGCTAAATTTGTTTTCCCTCCTCCCGAAAAAATGGTTCGAGCTATGTCAGGGTTAGAAATGGCAACTCCATTAAACATCTCCATCTTCCCTGTCCCTCAGTAACATTCTTAGCTCCCTCTGTTCTGTCTTTGTATTTGCCTCGCTTCCCTACTGACCAAGCAGCTCCATTAGCAGTCTGCGGCATGTGTTGTCAAACCGTTGTCACAGGATCCAGGTTTCTCGTTCGTTTGTGCTCCACATTGCTGTAATACAGCATTTTATTGTCTGGTCCAGTTCTAGGGATATCAGGTTGAGAGTGGGTCCAGAGTTGCTCTCATTATCAGAAGAGCCTCTGTAATTCATATAGTGGTGGACTGGATATTTGGAATTCATTTAAAACTGCGCCAAAAGCAATCTGTTTCCTAAGACAAAATTGGTCTGATGTGTGGTTTTGAGTCGTGATCCATGAAAATTACAGTTAAAATGAAATGAATGTCCGATAGCTGTCTCTTCTTGTGTACTCTAGAAACTTCAGGGCATGTCATTAATAATGTTAATAGCTAACACTGTGACTACTGTGTAGGCAGGCACATTATGTGATCTGATTAAAATAACTGGGAGTATTAACTGATTTAATCCCCCCAACAGTGCTACTATCACCCCCATTTTATAAATGAGAATACTAAGCTGCAGTGGGTTTAAGTGAACTGCCCAAGGTCGTACCCAACTGGAAGGCAACAAACAGGAATTGATCCCAGGCTCCAGAGTGTGTTTTCACTATCTTTATGCTTGTTCTCTAGTGCTAAAGGCCATATGAGTTTACATTTTAAACAAACAGTATAACAAAAACTGATCTCTTATTCTTTACTTCTCTCGTTTTTCTCTAAAATATTCAATATCATTATGATCTTTTGATTATAGTAATTATAATTTTAAGTCTTGACTAGTGACTATTTCTCTATCCTGTGGCTTTTTTTTTCTCTGTAAGCAGGTCATGCCATTTCTAAGCCAGGTGTAATTACCTTATTGGAGCAAGGAAAGGAGCCCTGGATGGTTGTAAGGGAAGAAACAAGAAGATGGTGTCCAGGTAAGTGAGAGCAAGTCAGGCAGGAGAAGTCCTCTGTGTAGTGATGGCCCAAGTGGGGGACACACTTGCTAAACACATCCTGCGAACCCTGCTTGGGAAGCTCCCTTCTCTGTGAAGAACAGGCTTGTGATGGGGGAAGGAAATATCTCAGAATGAGACACCCAGTGAACTTCATCTTAACCTCATTAACCATTCGTCGTGTTACTTTTCTCGTATTTCCCTCCCAGTTTAGTGCTCGACACTCTCCTTCTTCCGCAGTGTAGCCATTTTGCCTGTACATAGTTTGGACCGACATTCTTTCCAGATCCTCTCTTTTGGTGTGACTCCATTGTCTAAAATTACATTAATTCCTGTATCTGGCAGATATTTGAATCCTCTGAGTTGGGCCCTGCACGTGGCACCGTCAGTCCAGGAATAGTAAGTAGGGCAGA
>NC_060279.1:99113587-99113698 GCF_021613505.1 Equus quagga | reverse complement strand
GGTGAGAAGGTGCAGACCCGAAAGGACGGGCGTGCAGATCAGGAATTGTCCCCGCCGCGGGCTCCTGGGGGCATCTGGGTGGAGACTCCAAGAACAGGCTTCCTCCCGGGG